>NC_042633.1:22091157-22268808 GCF_901001135.1 Rhinatrema bivittatum | reverse complement strand
CAAAGTAAGAAGGACTCTTGAGCAGGGAGTGCCCAGTGAGGTAGCCCCTCTGAAAGAAACCCCTTAGGGCAAGGCCGGGAGGCCCCAGCAGAGTGCGGAGACGTACAGCCTTAATCTCAGACTGAAGCCACCGGTGTAATGAGATGGCTGCGCTAAATAGCACTGAGGCATCCAATCCAGAACCTCCTGGTGGGAGGGACCAAGGGGTATGGATAGCTCCTAGGTTAAAGGGGTTGAGGACACGGACAGCGGCATCTAGTGGCCACACCGGGAGGGTCTGCCCCTCGGGTACTGTAGGTAGTTATTTATTTATTTCAACTGCTTTTCTTCTGCCATTACTCACAATGTGCTTCAAGGCAGATTACATTGCAGATTATTCACAAACATATGATGACAAGCAGCAACATAAGAATTCTTAAAAACAATACCATTAGTATAAAACAATAATGTTATTCATAGTTTCATTAAAATACAAGGTCTTTAAAAGCTCTCTCTATCCTCAGGGCTTACAATCTGAGAGGAAAAGGAGTGTGTTTTAGGGTAATAGGCAGTTTATTGCAAAGCATGCTATCTTTTTTAAGTTCAGAGAGAGAGAGAAAGGAGAGAGCACCTAGCTGTGATGACCTCATACTAGGTAGGTATTTATACCTCTATATAAGGCCTACCTAGTAACTGGAGGTGAGGTTCAGGTATTGGTGTAGGGGTTAGGGGCCACTTTGACATTCAAAGTGAGACGTACGAACAGAACAGTGCTCTCTTGTGAAGATTTGATGACCCTCGTAGTCAGGAAACTCACCCAAAGATGAGATTTGTGCAATGTTTTCTCAACCTAGCTTGATGTTACCCAGGTAGAGAGTCCATCAAGCTAGGTTGAGAGAACATTGCACAAATCTCATCTTGGATGAGTTTCCTCGCTCCAAAAGTCATCAAATCTTCAAAAGAGAGCACTGTTCTGTTCGTACATCACACTTTGAATGTCAAAGTGGCCCCTAACCCCTACACTAATACCTAAACCTCACCTCCAGTTACTAGGTAGGCCTTATATAGAGGTATAAATACCTACCTAGTATGAGGTCATCACAGCTAGGTGCTCTCTCCTTTCTCTCTCTCTCTCTCTCTCAAAAAACTGGTAATTGTCTCATAGGCCACTCTCCTGTGTGTTATTAAAATTAGGTCCAGCAGTAAAAAGAGGCACTAGGAAGCACCTCCTCCTTTTGGACGGCAGGTTTGACAGCCGACAGTCAATTTTGCCAGCATCGGTTCTCGAGCCCGCTGACAGCCATGGGTTCAGAAACCGGATGCCAGCAAACTGAGCGTCCAGTTTTCAAGCCGTGGGCCGACTTCAAATTTTTTTATTTTTACTTTTTTAAACTTTCGGGACCTCTGACTTAATATTGCCATGACATTAAATCGGAGGGTGCACAGAAAAGCAGTTTTTACTGCTTTTCTGTGCACATTCCCAGTGCACAGGGGTAAAGCTAGCATGTCCAAAACGCGCGTCCAAATGCCGGCTAACAGTGTGGTCCGTCGGAGCGCACTGTACTGTATCGGCCTGTGGGCAAACGGGCCACTCTTCTCCAGAGCCCAAGAGGAGATCGGAAACACCCAGCCACAAAAAAACAACCCTCGCTTCTCTTGTGCTGTTCCTGGTTGGGAGACACCTTGTGGGGGACCCGGGTCACAGAAGCAACACACAGAGGATAAGGAAAGACTGAGTTCGGTGTTTCACTGGGGGGAGCTGGCACATCCTGGATGAGCTTGGGAAGGAGGCAATGGGCTAAATCTGAGCAAATTTCATAAGAAGGCTGCACCCAATCATGTGCCAAAAGAAAGCCCTTTGGAGACAGAGAACTAGGCAGAGCTTCCTTATCTAAATTTTGAGATGCTGACCTCAGCCTCACATCCCTAAAGACAGCTACAAAGGAGGAAAGAGAGAACAGATTCCAAAACTTCACCACTGACTCTCTCTGCGTGAACCTGAAGTCACTTCAGCTCTAATCCTCGGCTCTGTCACCAACTCTGTGTGTGACCCTGGGGAGTCACTTTATCTCCCTGTGCCTCAGCTCTAATCCCCGGCTCTGTCACTGACTCTGTGTGTGACCCTGGGGGAGTCACTTTATCTCCCTGTGCCTCAGCTCTAATTCCCAGCTCTGTCACTGACTCTCTGTGTGTGACCCTGGGGGAGTCACTTTGTCTCCCTGTGCATCAGCTCTAATCCCCAGCTCTGTCACTGACTCTCTGTGTGTGACCCTGGGGGAGTCACTTTATCTCCCTGTGCCTCAGCTCTAATCCCCGGCTCTGTCACCGACTCTCTGTGTGTGACCCTGGGGGGAGTCACTTTATCTCCCTGTGCCTCAGGTCTAATCCCCGGCTCTGTCACCGACTCTCTGTGTGTGACCCTGGGGGAAGTCACTTTATCTCCCTGTGCCTCAGGTCTAATCCCCGGCTCTGTCACTGACTCTCTGTGTGTGACCCTGGGGGGGACTCAATTTATCTCCCTGTGCCTCAACTCTAATCCTCAGCTCTGTCACTGACTGTTTGTGTTTCTATGTGTTTGACCCTGGGTGATTCATTTTATCTCCCTCTGCCTGAGCTCTAATCCCCGACTTTGTCACTGACTCTTTGTATGTAACCCTGGGGGGAGTCACTTTATCTCCCTCTGCCTGAGCTCTAATCCCCGGCTTTGTCACTGACTCTCTGTATGTAACCCTGGGGGGAGTCACTTTATCTCCCTGTGCCTCAGCTCCAGTCCCCAGCTCTGTCACTGACTCTCTGTTACGGGACCGGGCCGTGCCCCGGTCCCTCCTCCTACCTTGGGGCCGGCCCGCACGGAGCTCTTCCCGGCCGCATAGGCCCAATCTTCAGCCTGCCGCGGCTCTCCCTGCTCGAGGGAGACGCCGCCAACCCGACGCGTTGGGCTTCGCCCCCTAGGCACGCATGCGGGGGCTCGACCCTTAAAGGGGCCAGCGCGGGAAATCCTAGGACGGCCTCCGGATGACGTCACACGCTGCAGGGTATTTAAACCCTGCAGCTCTATCAAGCTTTTGCCTTGCAATGAGGTTCCCTCTGGTTCAGAGTGTGTAGTTGCTGCATAGGATCCTGGATCATCTCTACTGTCTTCTGGCTTGACCTGGTTTCGACTCCTGACCTGTCTTCAGCTTCTGCCCCTTTGTTTTGGTATCGACATCTGACCTCTGGCTTCCGACCCGGCTTCGTCCACGACTCCGTCTTCTGCTTCGTCCCTGGCTTTGGTTTGGACCTCTGACTCCTGGCTTCTGACCCAGCTCCACTCCCGGACTCCGACTCTGGTTCTTCCTCACCTCAGGTATCCGGTACTTGCTGGCCCAGAGGATTCTCCTAAGTCCCAGCGGAGTGTTCCTATAACAGGGATCTGTGTCTGGGGAAGGTACAAAGATCTTATAGAGGGGAGTGTTCCTATAACAGGGATCCGTGTCTGGGGAAGGTACAAAGATCTTAACTCGGAGGGTGCACAGAAAAGCAGTTTTTACTGCTTTTCTGTGCACTTCCCCGGTGGCGAGAGAAATTAACACCTACTTTGGGTAGGCGCTAATTTCTTAAAGTAAAATGTGCGGCT
The DNA here is from genome assembly GCF_901001135.1 of Rhinatrema bivittatum. Taxonomy (NCBI): domain Eukaryota; kingdom Metazoa; phylum Chordata; class Amphibia; order Gymnophiona; family Rhinatrematidae; genus Rhinatrema; species Rhinatrema bivittatum. The sequence continues at coordinate 22,265,213 of NC_042633.1, read as the reverse complement.
TGGCTGCACATTTTACTTTCTGAATCGCGCAGGAATAAGTAATAGGGCCATCAACATGCATTTGCATGTTGCGGGCGCTATTAGGTTCGGGGGGGTTGTACACGCATTTTCGAGGCGCTATTACCCCTTACTGAATAAGGGGTAAAAATAGCGCATCGAAAACGCGCGTCCAATTGCGGGTTAACAGTGCGCTCCACCGGAGCGCACTGTACTGTATCGGCCTGTTTACCAGTCAGGGTGGAGATCTTCAGACCTTCACCCTCCACCGGACTGGAAGCAGGTGACATCTGGATGGTAGTTTGGATCTAGCGCCTGGTTCGAAAAAAAATATTTTGCTAACTGTCTCTTTCAGCTAATTTCAAGTTTTGACATCAGAGTTGAAATTTGGTGCACAATACAAGAAAAGAAAAAAAGAAACTTTTTTTTTGTCAGAGGATGACTTGGTGCATTTCTATGTGAGAATTATCACAGAGGTTTGTGTTTAATGTCGTTTATTAATTGAGTAGATTGATTAATTAAATGAAATGTAAATTAATCTTTTCACTTTTTTTTTTTTGGTTAGTCCCGGTTTTATTGTGAAGGCTGTTTTCTTTTTTTTTTTATAATAAATCTTTGTACAACACTATGCAACTGTCAAAATAATTGGTAGACAAAAAGAATTGGGGAGAAAAAGTGACCCGGGCGATACTTTAGGGGGCAGATTTTCAAAGGGGTACGCACCCCCCGAAAACCTACCCCAAGCTCCCCCTGCGTACGCCGAGCCTATGTTGAATAGGCTCGGCGGCGCGTACAAGCCCCGGGACGCGCGTATCTATTAAAATCCGGCGTACTCTTGTTTGCGCCGGTCGTGCGAACAAAAGTACGCGCGGGCGTACTTTTTTAAAATCTTCCCTTCGATATATATATTTGGAAAAATTAAAAAATAAAAATCAAATCTGCAATAGAATGAATCCAAATTATTCTAGTCCTATGACAAAGTTGTAGCTGGTCTCAAACCTACTGAAACATTTGCAGAATAAATGACCATAAAACAGAAAGAAAAATAGAAAAAAATTACAATTTCAGAATAAATAAAAAATAGATAAGGAATAACAGCTGGTTTCAAATCTATAGACAAGATCTACAGGAGACAGTCTATCTACTGTTGAACTGTATGATCACATTGGGAAGGTGGTCTTAGAAAGACAGGAAAAGGCAAATCTGAGCAGTGATAAAAAAAGGGGAGGTCCAAGAAACCATATTCATTCTTGGCAATCCTCTTCCAAACTTCCTTCCTTGCACAAAAAGAGAGAGCTTACAAAAAGACAATGAGGGCGTAATGAATTATAGCACAGCTTTAACTCTAAAAAGAAGAATACATGTGAAAAAAAAGTTTCAAATAGAATCAGTTTCTTTTGTTATAAGGTGAATTTTGTATTAAATATATATATTTTTTCATTTTGTTACATGTGCCATAAGCTTTCTAGTTTCCTATTTTCTTTGACTGATTTCCGCCCCTTTCTCTCTGATTGATTAAAAATAGAATCTTGGAAGCCCAGATTAAACATATTTCACACATTAAAATGGTCAAAAAGACCAAAATGACTGTCACCATGGATAAATGTGCTGTGAAAGAGGCTATTAATGAAAATGGCATTTTCCAACAAAAGGAAAACAGGCCCAAATGAGGAAAATAAGAAAAAGCATAAGCACTGGCAATGTGCATGTAAAATATAAATAAGGCAAGTCTAGCAAGAATGAGAAGAAACCATAGAAGTAAAACTAATAATAAAACATTTTTCAATGTACAAACTGTACTCTGTTACCACCGAAAGGAAAGTACCTTGAATTTATCACTTTAAGAGTGAAATGATAAGAGGATCTCAATAGCTTACAGCATAGCTTACAGCATATTTTATACAAACGAAAATTGCTTTGGAAAAAAACGAAAAAACAAAAAGAAAAAATGTGGATACGGGTGAAAAAAGACCTATGATTAAAGATGATCCCATAAGCGGCTCAAGCAAAGAGCAGAGATGCTCAAAAGACCGCAGGATGGTATGAAGGTCTATAAACCAGTTGCACCCAATGTATAAATAATGGGATCTTGTTTAATGGGATCTTGTTTTTGAAAAATGTGAAACTTTGAAATATTTGAACAACTGCTTGTTGACGTAGTGTTTACATTTATTTTGAAATAATCGTCGACTTTGTTGCAGTCTGGGAAGCTGCAGACCAGGAGTGAACCCTTGGGCCGAACTACCCCAATGATAGGGCAGGTCGGGAGGCGGAGCCACAGGCAGAGGTCTTCACCCGGGAACCAGGAACCCCCCAGGAGGAGCCCGTAGGGTCCTAGAACCTTGGGACTTAGGAGAACAGTGAGAGTCTCTATAGTAGAAGAAGGCCTGGGCAGAGAGTATGATATGGTAGTCCAATAGGAATGCTGTAGTCCGTGGGCTAGTTGGGTCCGGCGTGTGCTGGAGCAGATAGTGAGCAGATACAGAGTCTATAGCGTGCTGTGGACTGGAGCAAGCTATGAGCAGGAACGGAGTCTGTAGCGTGCTGTGAGCTGAAGCAAGCTGTGAGCAGGAACGGAGTCTGTAGTGTGCTGAGAACTGGAACAGACTGTGAGCAGGATCGGAGTCTGTAGCATGCTATGAGCTGAAGCAAGTAGAGATGTGAATCGTGTCCTCGATCGTCTTAACGATCGATTTCAGCTGGGAGGGGGAGGGAATCGTATTGTTGCCGTTTGCGTGTGTAAACTATCGTGAAAAATCGTTAAAATCGTGAGCCGGCACACTAAACCCCCCTAAAACCCACCCCGACCCTTTAAATTAAATCCCCCACCCTCCCGAACCCCCCCCAAATGCTTTAAATTACCTGGGGATCCGGCGGTGGTCCAGAACGGCGGCGGTCCGGAACGGCCCCCTCAATAGGATCGTGTTGTCTTCAGCCGGCGCCATTTTTCAAAATGGCTGCCGCAAAATGGCGGCGGCCATAGACCAAAACAATTCGACGGAGGAGGTCGTTCCGGACCCCCGCTGGACTTTTGGCAAGTCTTGTGGGGGTCAGGAGGCCCCCCAAGCTGGCCAAAATTTTCCTGGGAGTCCAGCGGGGTTCCGGGAGCGATTTCTTGCCACGAATCGTTTTCGTACGGAAAATGGCCGGCAGGAGATCGACTGCAGGAGGTCGTTCAGGGGGTTCCCCACAAGACTTGCCAAAAGTCCAGCGGGGGTCCGGAACGACCTCCTCCGTCGAATCGTTTTGGTCTATGGCCGCCGCCATTTTGCGGCGGCCATTTTGAAAAATGGCGCCGGCTGAAGACAACACGATCCTATTGAGGGGGCCGTTCCGGACCGCCGCCGTTCTGGACCACCGCCGGATCCCCAGGTAATTTAAAGCATTTGGGGGGGGTTCGGGAGGGTGGGGGATTTAATTTAAAGGGTCGGGGTGGGTTTTAGGGGGTTTTAGTGTGCCGGTTTTCCTGCCCTCCCCCTTCCCCCGATTTACGATTTTTTAACGATAAATCGGGGGAATTGGTATTGTATCGTGGCCCTAACGATTTTTTGACGATTTAAAATATATCGGACGATATTTTAAATCGTCAAAAAACGATTCACATCCCTAGAAGCAAGCTGTGAGCAGGAACGGAGTCTGTAGCGTGCTGAGAACTGGAACAGACTGTGAGCAGGATCGGAGTCTGTAGCGTGCTATGAGCTGAAGCAAGCTGTGAGCAGGAACGGAGTCTGTAGCGTGCTGAGAACTGGAACCGACTGTGAGCAGAAACAGAGTCTGTAGCGTGCCGTGAGATGAAGCAACCTGCGAGCAGGAACGCAGACGAACTCAGATCAAGCTGGCAGCAGGCAGGAGCGGAATCAGGCACGGGCAATAGTCGGTGGCTGGCGGCGAGCAGAAGCGGAATCAGGAACAGGCTGAGGTCAATGGCAGGCGGCAGGCAGAAGCAGAGTCAGGAACAGGCTGAGGTCAATGGCAGGTGGCAGGCAGAAGCGGAGTCAGGAACTAGCAGAAGTCAAGTCAGGAACGTGGAACAAGCGAAGCGCAACTCAGAACTACTAACCAGTAGCGACCCTCGTTGCAAGGCAATGAGACGGTAACCGAACACCGGTTAAATCAGGCTTGGGCGTGGCATCGTTAGCCCGGGCGGGGCCAGAATTCCCGGCGGCTGTGCGTCCATAGTGCGCGTCCTCACGCGCGCGCGTGGCAGCAGGGAGATGAGCTGGTAATGGCGGACGCCCTGGAGGGCCGGCAGAGCCGCGGGAGCGGCGTTTCCACCACTGTAGGTAAGCACAGTGCAGAGCGGATAGGGGGGAAGCGGTGGAGACCGCAACAGACTTTGAAAAAAGAAAAAAGAGTAATCACAGTATATGTGGATTTCTAGATGACCAGGAAATAAAAGGAGCACTCAGGGAAGACAGGGATCAAGTTTCCACAGCTAAGTTGGCTCTGCAGGTCTGAGGTCAACAGCCTGTTTTCAACAAGAGCACATTCAGGACAGGCCGACATTCAGGCGTGGAGGGCTCCATTTTTAAGATAATGACTTGCTTAGCTCTTCCTCATATTCTCCTTGGAATCTTGGCTGTAACTATATAGTCATGTGACCAGCTATGTTTTCAATTTTTCTTTCCTAGGCCATCCGCAGATCTTGGTGAAGAGGAAGATTGCAGCTTTAAAAATGTCCAAGAAAGAACTGTTACATGCTTGCGTTGTTTTTTCTGGCTGTCTTCTCCTTGTCCATAATCATTCAAATCAGTAATAAGTGGATCCATCAACAAAGGAGAGCACTCCTGAATGCCTCATCCATACTATGCAAATGCCCCATGTCCCAAACCAGAGAGGACAATAACAAGAAAGAGGAATATAAGACCAAGAAGAAAAGTGGTGGCATTTGGACAGCGAACTCAGTCGGTCGCTTTGGCAACCAAATGGGAGAGTATGCCACTTTGTATGCCTTGGCCAAGCTCAATGGCCATAAGGCCTACATACTGCAGGCCATGCACAACTGGCTGGCCCCTATCTTCAAGATCAGCCTACCAGTGCTCCATCAGGATGTGGTTGATAAGATTCCTTGGAGGAACTATAACCTCCATGACTGGATGTCGGAGGAGTATGAACACATTGAAGGGAAGTATGTGAAACTTATCAGCACCCCCTGCTCATGGACCTTCTACCACCACATTCAAGAGGAAATCTTCCAAGAGTTCACCTTCCATGACTTCATCAGGGATGAGGCCAACAAGTATTTAGAGAAAGTGAAAGGGACCAGGAGTAATGCCACCTTCATCGGGGTCCACGTGCGAAGGGGGGACTACCTCCACATCATGCCCAACCAATGGAAAGGGGTGGTTGCAGACAAGGCCTACCTAGAGAAGGCAATGGGTTATTTCCGTAATAAATATCAGGAACCCATCTTTGTGGTGACCAGCAATGGAATGCAGTGGTGTAAGGAGAACATTAACACCTCCAGAGGAGACGTCTACTTCTCTGGGGATGGGATGGAGTCCTCTCCTGGGAAGGACTTCGCCCTTCTTGCCCACTGCAACCATACCATCATGACCATTGGCACGTTTGGCTACTGGGCAAGCTATCTGGCTAGAGGGGAGACCATTTACCTCACCAATTACACTCTACCAGACTCTCCGTTCATGAACGTCTTCCATTACGATGCTGCCTTCCTACCAGAGTGGATTGGGATCCCCGCTGACTTATCACCTCTTCTCCTTGAACTGGCAAAGAAAGCGGCACCCCCAGGAAAAAACTCAAAATCTACATAGGACTAACAACTACTTCCATACTATAAATACTCTAAAATTAAGAAACTGTGTTATATTTATTGGAAATATTTCTGAATGAATCAAGTATAAACTTGGCATGACGTTATATAAGCTCATCAATGATGACTCTTGCCCTTGGGCAAATTCCTTGCTTAGTGGTAGATTTTCAAAAAATATGTGCGTACATGGAAGTGTGATTTTATAACATGCACGCGCTGGCGTGCTCATATTATAAAATTCCAGGTCATCACGCGCAAGTGTGATGACCATCCCCCCAGACCTCAGAAATGAGCCATGCCTCCTAACCTTTAGGAAAAGACTCAAGACATGGCTATTTAGGCAAGCATTCCCGAACTCCAACTAATACGCCTCGCCAGCAAAATATCCTACACAGTAGCTATATATATATACTGTATTCTGTATATATTGTATACCTGTATATAATTAACTTCTTCTATCTCTCTTTATTTTCCTCCTCCCCAGTTCAATAGTCCTTGTTAATTGTAACTGCATCTCTTCTTCACGTTTATCTATGTTCTTTTTTGTATTCATTGCACCCCTGTTTTTTATGTAAACCGACATGATGTGAGCGCTTCATGAATGCCGGTATAAAAAAACCTTAAATAAATAAATAAATAAATAAAGTGGGGGAATAATTTAGCAAATTCGAATGGCGACACATCGGGGCCTTCCCCAGTTCCCTCCCAGTCCGCTCCAATTAAGGAACTTTCCAACCCCCTACCCTAACCTCCCTTCCCCTATCCTACCCTCCCACTATCCCTATCCTAGCCCCCCCCCCCCCCCATTTCTTTAACTCACCTTTTGCTCCTGCAAAGGAGCAGGAGCAAGTTGTGCGTGCCGGCACCCTGCCAGCACGCGATTCCCTGGCAAAGTGGCAAATGGCCGCCGTACCGGGTGCCTCTAGCCCTGCCCCACCCCCGGACTGCTCCCTTTTAAAGCCCTGGCAATTACACACGTCCCGGGGTTTACGCACGTGGCCAGGCCCATTTGAAAATTGGCCCGGCACGCGTAAGGCCTAGGATTTATGCGTGCCGGGGTTTTAAAATCCAGCCTTTAAGTTCTACCAACCAGCCTGTTCTTTACGCTCCTCACAGCGTGGCCTCCTAGAAGGGCACGCCTTCAGATCACACGTGACTGTTCATTTTCCGTGGCAGGCTCAGAATTTTGGAACTCACCCCCCCCCCCCCCCCTTGAAATGCAACAGTGCCAATTTTATCAAAAATTTCAGAAAGCTCCTAGAACCTTTTGTTCGGTTTGGTTATTTTTTAATTTTTATTACATTTTAATTTGTCTGCGTTGCTTTAATATTTTATATTGTCAGTGGAAACCTTGGTAACATGAATAAATAAGAGGGCAGCCAATAGGAAAACATTCATTTCCTAAACTGACCTTAACTGACCTGAAAAGTGTCAAATTGTATCATGTTCTGTTAGTGCGCACTACAATGGTTTGTGCGCACTAACTCATGGTGAGTGCGCACTAACTCCCCTTAGTGCGCACTAATCGGAAAAAAAACGATTTTTAACTAAAAAATCGTGCCAAACACGATTTTCTTCTCCTGCCAGACGATTTCAATCGTTAAGACGATAGGGCACACGATCACATCCCTAATGCTTCAGTGTGGCCAGTCAATGTTCTAGAAAACTTTGGCAAAACTTTTCCGTGCTGGGGTTCCATCTGATGATGTCACCTATCTGTGAGAACTACCATCCTGCTTGTCCCTAGGAGAAAAATAACAATTGATCCATCCAGTCTGTCCAGTTATTCCTGTCCACACTGCCAAGGATGTCTAGAAGCCTGCCAGCCATACAGTATGACTGCCTGTAGGCTAGCAATTTTTATCCAAGACAGTTTTTGATCATCTTCCTCCACTGTTACACTGACTGGGTGGCTGAGCTAAGCAAAATCCCATTTTAGTTTACCCCCAGAAATCCCACCCTTCGCCTCTCCTTCCTATGTTTGTTTAGTTATTTATTTAAAATTTTTATATTCTATCACCTCCAAAGCAAAGTCCCACAAATACCAATTCAGCTGTAACCTGAATATCCAACCTGAGAGAGAGAGAGAGAATGACCCTACATACCAGCACAGTAAGAGCTCACTTTCAACTCAGGGTGGGTGGGTTGGGCAGGGTTTCATTGGTCTGCCCGATGAAATGATGATTAATATTAAATATTGATACTGATTATACTGATTGAATAATAGTGATGAATTGGTGATTAAAACAATGATTTGAATATATGAATGATAATTAACGATAGTGATAAATGGCCGCTCCCCCGTCCCCCGCTAATCTTGAGAAATCTCAGGGTGAGGCAGGATTCAAAAGTTCCCAGTTACGCTTGCACACAAGTTATATGCTATTTCAGAAACCTCAACGTCTGTCAGCGCCCACGGGTAGAGCAGGGACGGGCCCGGGCGTTCCAGGGCCTGGCCAGCACTTATGGGAGTAAGTTTCGATTTTAAGAGCAATTTATGCACGTAAACTTGGAAGCTTGCTCATGTACATTTACGTCTGCCCAGCAATCAGGAGTGAGTGATTGTAAAAGAAGTGTGGGTGAAATGGGGGCGGTGGGCTGAAGAGCCAGGAGGCTCTCGAGGACCTGCAGATGGACTGGGCAAACTTGTAGATGAACTGGAAAAAGTGGCCACTTCATTGCCGCGCACATGTTAGAAAATCTCCGATTTAACAGGCGCAAAAGCTGACTTATGGAGGGTAAATGCTCTAAAATACGTGTGTTAAATCTACTCGCATGTCACGCCAAAATTATTGAGCAGCACTTATTTAGCAGTGCATGTAACCCACCTCCTTCAGGCAGTGTTCAGTGCTGGTAACAAATTTTACATTCAAAATACATACAACAATACAATCACACTTAAAATATTCTAAAACAATACCTAGATTATTCATTAAAAGCAATAGTAAAATAGAATGCCTTGCCCTGCTTCTTGAACAACTTGATGTCAGATAGTACTCTAAGGTCAGGGGACAAAGCATTCCAAATAGCCAGAGCCACCTATGTAATAGCCCTTGATCTAGTAGCTTGTAATTTACTATAGATGTGAATTTGTTTAAAATGAAGGCACAAAACATGACAAATAAGGACAATTTGTTTAATTCGGGGGCCCCCTAGAATGAAACAAACTTTATTTGTTGCATTCATTTTAAATACATGTATCGGGCCTAGGCCTGAGGCCAGAGCCTCGCCTAGGGCATAGGCCGAATCACAAATCAGGGGCTGCAACCTATGCCCGAGTGCAATGCCAGCACCTTGGCCTAGGCCTAGACCTAGCCCTGAAGCCAGGGCTTTGCCTAGGGCATAGGCCAAGGCCCAAAGCAGGGGCTGCAGCCTAGGCCCAAGTGCGATGCCAGGGTTTTGGCCTAGGCCCAATCTGATGCTGGTGCGCTGGCCAAGTAACCCCCCCCCCCCCCCCCCCGCCATCAAACTTACCTGATCCATAGGGTATCCATGTTAGTGGCCTAGGCCGGGTTCCAACACCTGGGCCTTGGCCGCAGCTAGAGCCCTTGACCAAGGCCCGATGCCATGGCCCGGCCTGGAGGCTGGGTCTCGACTTGGACCCACGCCTAATGCTGCGACCTGGCTCAACCTGGAGACTAGGTCCCAATGCCTGAGCCTTGGCCTAGACCAGAAGCCCGGAGGCCGGGTCCCGACGTTAGGGTCTCGGTCTGGATCCAGACCCAGGCCCAATGCTGTGGCCCAGCCAAGAGGCTGGGATCCCGACATTTGGCCTCACCCCAGGGTCAGGCTCAGAGCCCACGCCTCGGAGCAGGTCCAACCTCTTCTTTTCTTCTTCAACTGACGCCATCCACAGGCGTCATCTGCTGGGGTGAATGCGCCAGAGCTAATTAACTCCAGCTCAACCCCAGCGGACAGAGTTACTTGAAGAAGAAGAGGACATCAGACATGTCTGGGATCTGAGCCTGGGCCTGACCCTAGGCTGGGGCTCAGGCTTCAGGACACAGCCTCCAGCCCAGGCCCCAGCTGCTGCTGGGCCTGGGCTTACATAGCCTCCTGAGATTGTATATTTCTATTAAGTAGATACCGAGAGATGTTCTTAGACAGGCCACAAGGATTTTCTAAATTTAATTAAAACAATCACTGAAATCTTGAACTAACTGGCAGCCAATGCAAGTTCATAGAAGTTTAGGGGTGATATAAAAGCTGTAAAGCATGCAAGTAACTCTTGAGCAATCCTACATATATACTATTACAGTAGTCAAGTTGACCAAATAAAATTGATTGTAAACCTGACCAAAAAAGACCTGGGTCAAATATGATTTTAATGGCATTAATGTCTTAACTTAAAAAATGCCTTCTTTATGACAGATTTAATCTGCTGCTTGAACGTTAATTTAGAATCAATAATGCCCAGATTTTGAGCATCATAATTAATTTCTAATGGAACCCCTCAAATAAGAAGCATGCTCTGTACCTGAGCCTGCTTTTTTTTCCAATCCACAGCAATGCAGTTTTTACCACATTCAAGGTAAATAATTATTCATCAACCAACTCTTGATTTCAGACATACAATGTTGGGACCTTGGTCCTGGAAAAGCCCCATTATTACTGGAATTATAAACGTGTTTATCGTCTGCATAAAGAAAATACAATAATCCCAGATTTCCAAACACTGGTACAGAGGTTGAAGAAACAATATTAAATAGCACCAGCAAGAGTGCTGAATCCTGGGGAACCACTGTCCGAATCTTAAAAACTAAGGGGTAGATTTAAAAGAAGCGCGCGCGGCCTACGTCTGCGCGCGCTACCCGGCGCGCGCCGCATGGACGCCCGATTTTATAACATGCGCGCGCAGGCAGGAGGATGGCTGCAGGGCGAAGGCCCTTGTGGGTGAGCAAGAGAAGCTTGAACTGTGTGAGGAAGCAGATGGAGAGCAGGATAGGAAAACCAGGATCTTCGGCTCCTTGGCAAGAACGTGAATGTTTGCTTTTGCCATTTTTATTCTCTTGAACAGCTAGCGCACCTGTGATTGTCCAGATACGTGTGTGTGTGTGTTTATGTGCATATCTATATCTATATATCTATATATATATATCTTATTTTGAGTTTCTTGCTGTCAAGGATAGGAGAAGGAAGGCTGAGAGTTCAACAAAACGTCTTCAATACACGGCTGGTGTTTCTAACTTCAGGGCAGTACTGAATTCAGCGTCCTGAAAAAAATCTTTCCAAAACCACTTTAGCACTTCATTGAACTTTTAACTTTGCGAGTCCTGAAAATGCTTGGGATTAACCTCCCTCCTTCCACCCCTCCCCCCCCCAAGGAAGCCATCTTTTGCCAAAACAAACAGCCTCTGTTGGGGAAGGGGAAGGGGAATGAGGAATTTTCCTTACGATATGGCATTTCCTGAGCAATCCCAACCCACACTAATGTTTATGTTCGAGAAGAGAAATACCAGTGAGGCGGTATATGGACTTTAAATCATTGATCCTGTTGTACTGGCTTTACAAACGTTAAGCATGCCATGAATGTATTTTACTTTCATTGCCAAAGACTGTGCTGGTTTAGACATTAATTCGTGATCCGGGTTTCTCCAGCTTTGTTGAAAGCCAAATATGGGATGAATGCATGTGAGCAGAAATTATAAACATTCTGTTAATGAAACACTGGGGATTTAGATGGTTTTTATTGCATTATCGTTTACATTGTTTTGGAGCAAAATCATATGTTAATGACCTGTTGCTCTTTGGCTTTTCCTAGAGGGGATTGTGATGGCCCACTGCCTCCCGCAAAGAAGGCAGGGAAGTGCTCAAAAGATTTGAATCGATAAAGGCAAGCGTAGAGCATGGGCTGGCAAATTTCAGTAGAGGGCCTGAGACCTGGAAACATTGTCAAAATAATTTTATTCCCGGCTTGTGTCATCTCGTGAGAGGCTGGCACACCTTTTAGACCCTCACTGGATAATTTTAAAAGGCACGTGCGTATCGCCGGGCGAGCGGGAGAGAATGCCGCAATTTTTTTCGGGCGTGCAAGCGCGCGCATCTCATTTAAAATCCCGTGGCCGCGCGTACGTGTGCGCGTGATCTTAAGAGGCGGCTCGCGTAAATGTCCCGCGCGTATTTCCGCTAGGGCTTTAGCAGCTTTTACATGCGTCTGTGGGCGGAGTTTACAAGGTGCTCGCGCGAGGGGAAAACCATTTTTTTCCAATTACTCCACGAGTTTGTCCAGTTCATATTGAGGTCTTCAAGACCCCTCTGGGTCTTCATCCTGGAAGCCCTCTCCCCACCACTTCACCCCGAACCTTCACGCTGTGCTGAAAGCCCTAAAACTCGAAATCTCTAGACGTGCTCCTCATCAGGACCTGCGGTAAAGTTTCGTGGAGAACACCTGGACGCGCGTCAAGGTCAGCTTCTTTGAAATGTGGAGTTACGAACATAAATCTCAGCCCTGCCCCTTTTCCACCCCTCGTACCTGACATGGGTATGTACGCGCGTACTTCGGCTTCTTAAAAGTTGCGTTGCTCAGGCGCGGGTCTGCATACGCACGTTGGTGGCCATTTTTTTGCGCGAGCAGCACTTTTAAAGTCTTCCTCCCTGGCAGCGGCGAGAAACTGGCAGCGGCAGGGACACCAAAGGAAAAAAAAATAGCCAGGGGAAAGCTCGCCAGAGAGAAATGTGCAGGGTCAGTTAACCATGTGATGAGGACAGCCGGCGCAGCTACCTACACTGGAGCCTTTTCCCTGTCTCCTTCGTACATGTTGCTACACTGTAACGAATCTGGCTGGTGGTGCCAAGGAATGGTTGACGCAGCCTAATGGGAAACCCCTTAGGCCCACTCTGTCAGCAGGCAGACACACCCTGTGACGGGGCTGAGGGCGCTTTGCCTATATCAGCCTCCTTCCCCGCACGTTGAGCCCTTGGGTTCTGGTGGCCGGCAGGTCTTAGATGGGTCCCTGGGGCAGTAGCAAGAACAAGAATCCAAGGCCAGGTGGAAGTCAGGACAGATAGCAGACCGAGGACCAGTAGATAGGCTGGAGGTCAGGACAGGCCGCAAACGAGAATGGGCAGGGAACAGAGCTGAGTTCAGAATCCAGGAAATCAGGCCAAGACAGGACTGAACCATGGCAAGGATAGGAGCAGGAAGAATACGGAGGACCGGGACCAGCAAGGAAAGGATAAGGCAGGGACTCAGGAACAAGGCTAGAGACAGGAACAGGCAACACTGGAACACGGAGCAGGACAAGAACGCAGGAACAAGGCACGACAGGAGCCCTGTTGCTGAGGCAAGGAGCTGCCATGGGGCCCGGGCCTACGTTTGCCAGGAGGCTGACACCACCAGGAGGTGCCGCTCTGGGCCTTTCTGCCTATTAGAGAGGCCGAGTCATGGCGGCGTGCGCGTCTGGATCCGGCGCTGTTCCTGCTGCGTTGAGACCGGGCTGCACCGTGGGCGGGTGCTGCGGCCCGCGGGCTGCGAGTCCTAGCATATGCCAGACCCTCATGCAAGCAAAAAGCAGTGCAGAAACAGGCAGAGGGACTCTCGCCCCCTCTAAAGGAGACGCAGTGGAGATGGATTTGTCGGCTAGAGACGCAGCAGGGATTCAGCCAAAGCGACGGCTTTGGCTGAATCCCTGCTGGTTTAATGCTGGTTTAATGGAACAAAGTCAGCATGGCTTTACCCAGGGCAAGTCTTGCCTCACAAATCTGCTTCACTTTTTTGAAGGAGTTAATAAACATGTGGATAAGGGTGAACCGGTAGATATAGTATACTTGGATTTTCAGAAGGCGTTTGACAAAGTTCCTCATGAGAGGCTTCTAGGAAAAGTAAAAAGTCATGGGATAGGTGGCGATGTCCTTTCGTGGATTGCAAACTGGTTAAAAGACAGGAAACAGAGAGTAGGATTAAATGGGCAATTTTCTCAGTGGAAGGGAGTGGACAGTGGAGTGCCTCAGGGATCTGTATTGGGACCCTTACTGTTCAATATATTTATAAATGATTTGGAAAGAAATACGACGAGTGAGATAATCAAATTTGCAGATGACACAAAATTGTTCAGAGTAGTTAAATCACAAGCAGATTGTGATAAATTGCAGGAAGACCTTGTGAGACTGGAAAATTGGGCATCCAAATGGCAGATGAAATTTAATGTGGATAAGTGCAAGGTGATGCATATAGGGAAAAATAACCCGTGCTATAATTACACAATGTTGGGTTCCATATTAGGTGCTACAACCCAAGAAAGAGATCTAGGTGTCATAGTGGATAACACACTGAAATCGTCGGTGCAGTGTGCTGCGGCAGTCAAAAAAGCAAACAGAATGTTGGGAATTATTAGAAAAGGAATGGTGAATAAAACGGAAAATGTCATAATGCCTCTGTATCGCTCCATGGTGAGACCGCACCTTGAATACTGTGTACAATTCTGGTCGCCGCATCTCAAAAAAGATATAATTGCGATGGAGAAGGTACAGAGAAGGGCTACCAAAATGATAAGGGGAATGGAACAACTCCCCTATGAAGAAAGACTAAAAAGGTTAGGACTTTTCAGCTTGGAGAAGAGACGACTGAGGGGGGATATGATAAGAACATAAGAACATAAGAAATGGCCATGCTGGGACAGACCAAGGGTCCATCAAGCCCAGCACCCTGTTTCCAACAGAGGCCAAAAACCAGGCCACAAGAACCTGGCAATTACCCAACACTAAGAAGAACCCATGCTACTGATGCAATTAATAGCAGTGGCTATTCCCTAAGTATAATTGATTAATAGCCATTAATGGACTTCTCCTCCAAGAACTTATCCAAACCTTTTTTGAACCCAGCTACACTAACTGCACTAACTACCTTCTCTGGCAACAAATTCCAGAGCTTTATTGTGCGTTGAGTGAAAAAGAATTTTCTCCGATTAGTCTTAAATGTGTTACTTGCTAACTTCATGGAATGCCCCCTAGTCCTTCTATTATTCGAAAGTGTAAATAACCGAGTCACATCTACTCGTTCAAGACCTCTCATGATCTTAAAGACCTCTATCATATCCCCCCTCAGCCGTCTCTTCTCCAAGCTGAACAGCCCTAACCTCTTCAGCCTTTCCTCATAGGGAAGCTGTTCCATCCCCTTTATCATTTTGGTTGCCCTTCTCTGTACCTTCTCCATCGCAACTATATCTTTTTGAGATGCGGCGACCAGAATTGTACACAGTATTCAAGGTGCGGTCTCACCATGGAGCGATACAGAGGCATTATGACATTTTCCGTTCTATTAACCAGTGTTTAAAATCATGAGAGGTCTAGAACGGGTAGATGTGAATCGGTTATTTACTCTTTCGGATAGTAGAAAGACTAGGGGGCACTCCATGAAGTTAGCATGGGGCACATTTAAAACTAATCGGAGAAAGTTCTTTTTTACTCAACGCACAATTAAACTCTGGAATTTGTTGCCAGCGAATGTGGTTAGTGCAGTTAGTATAGCTGTGTTTAAAAAAGGATTGGATAAGTTCTTGGAGGAGAAGTCCATTACCTGCTATTAAGTTCACTTAGAGAATAGCCACTGCCATTAGCAATGGTTACATGGAATGGACTTAGTTTTTGGGTACTTGCCAGGTTCTTACGGCCTGGATTGGCCACTGTTGGAAACAGGATGCTGGGCTTGATGGACCCTTGGTCTGACCCAGTATGGCATCTTCTTATGTTCTTATGTTCTTATGTTTCTAGGTGATGTTCAGGACACTGTGCTCTGCTTGACCTGGCACTGAAATCTGGCACCGTAGCTCCAGCCCCATGACCTGCCAGGGCCTCTTTCCAGATTTCCTACAGTCTTTTCTTGCTCGTCTTCTTAAGTCTCCTCTCCATTAGCCTAATACATTCTTTTGCCCATAATTGGCTTTGTTTTGTTTTTTTTTGTTGTTGTTTCAGAAAAGAAGAGGCACAACCGAAAGTTCCACTATATGTAAAAAACATATTCCATGAATAGAGGACAATAGTAATGGAGGTGTCATAGTAGTGGTAGGGATCCGCAAATGTTCCACTAGACGTTTCAAAATGAAATTTCCCCCTGCCCCAGAGTCTACTAAGGCAAGATTCTGATATTCCAAAGGCCCGCAGATTAAGGATACTGGAAGGTGCAGTTAGACCTAAGAAGAGTCCTCCCACAGGACTTAGGTCTGCCAGTTTCTCGGACATATAGGGCAGTTTGTACAGCATGACCAGCTTGTCCACAATACATGCATAATCCCAACCTCTTTCAGACTCGTCTCTCTTTAGAAGTCAAATAACTGCGGCCTAATTGCATTTATTCTTCTTCGCCAGCAGCAGGCCCTGGGAGTGTAGGCCTGGCTACAGACTTGGCACGAATCTCTCCCTGGAGTGGTCTTCTGGGACTCTTGACCTCTTGAACTTTGTCGCAAATTCGGCGATCAATCTTTGCTGCCAACTGCATAAGTTCCGCTAAGGTCTTGGGCATTTCACGAGTCACCAGTTCATCTTTCAACCGGGAGTTCAGGCCTTCAAAAAATAGGGTTTTCAGGCACCTAGGATCCCAATGTAATTCAGAAGCCAACGTCTTGAATTCAATGGTGAAGTCTAGTAAAGGTTTGTTACCTTGTTTTAGATGAACCAAAGCTGATCCTGCAGTTGAATACCGGGCAGGGTCATCAAATACTGACTTAAACAGTTCAAGAAACCCGGCAAGATCATTCGGGATAGGGTCATTGAGCTCCCACAGTGGTGAGGCCCAAGCCAGCGCTCTTCCATCCAGATACGAAAGGATATAGGTGGTCTTGGCATACGCTGTAGGGAAATGGTGAGGTTGCAGAGAAAAGTGCATGCAACATTGATTAATAAATCCTCTACACTTCCAAACTTCACCCGCGAAGCGTGTTGGAGCAGATAGAGGTACTGTAGTCTTGACCGTCACTTCTGGCGGTGTAACTTCTTTACCTGCGGCAGCCGGAGCATTCATTTGTGCGTGTAGCTGGTTAAAGGCAACAGTCAAGTTGTCTAACGAATCCTGTTGTTCGGAGATTCGCTGGGCCAGGCCTGGAATGGCCTGCAAAGCGGTGAGCTGAGCCGAATCCATGGCGTTAACAATCTGTTATGGATATGAGGTGTTGGAGTGGATTCTTGGGTATTGCGGTGATGGCCACTCCCACAGGGATGAGCCCCATGAGGAACCGCAGTATTAGGCTAGACTCTATACACGCAAACAGAGAAGTTGTATTTATTGTACAGCTCGATGGTACTGCCCGGGGAGCGGGCAGCAGTGAAGGTAACCCAGTGAAGTAGTCCAGGGGTCCTCAGCAGAGGAGACCAGTCTCACCCTCGAGTAGGATAGGCAGCACGGCGTAGCAGCGACAAGTCCCGGATGTTGATCCAGAGCGCTGAAGCTGAAGATGAGACAGACTGAAAGGGTAGTAATCACTGAGGTAGAAAGCTGTATAGTTGAAGGTCTTGGCAGGCAGAAATTGTTCAATGGCAGGCACCAGATTAGGGAGAGCAGGTCCTCAGGGAGCAAGTACCCGGTATCCCAAGATAGGTAAAGACTTGGGTGGCGTGCGCGCGCGCACCCTAGGAGGCCCTCAGGAAAATCATGGTGAACACCGTCGCCATTGCCGTTCCGGGGACGCCGGAGAGAGCGGCATGAAGACGCAGCAGCAGCCATCTTCCCAAGGCTTGAGGAGAGAGAGGGAAGAAAGGTGAGGCCCAGAGGTCGAAGCCGTCTGAGACCGACGGACGCAACAGTACAAAGTTACTGGCTAGACTAGTAACCCCAGAAAATAGAAGTTATCTGCCTGAATTATACCTTGTTTGTGGTGTGGGAGCTGAAGGTCAGTGTTGTTCCATCCAATTTCTCTTTTGAGTTAGGCCGGCTACGTATGTGTTTTACTATCCATAAGGTTTAGACTTGGCTTGTTTTCTCCAGACAGTTGTGTAGGTTGGTAATCTACCCCATAGTTTATAAAATAGCACCGTATCTTTGCACGTGGCGAGATACGCGTGTTTACGGGTGCCCGCTCGGCCCTTTTAAAATCTACCCGTAAGCTTTGCTGGGAAGCGAGGGGTTTTTTTTGTCTTTTTTTTTTTTTTTAATTTTTAATTTTTGCATAATTCCATTAATACATTTATCCAGTATAATGTTTAAGAAGAAAAACAGGATATCCATAATTATTTTCAATCTCTCGTAATTAATATCTTAGAAAAAGACCACAGACATTTTTATAACTAAATCCAATATCTTTCCAATAATAGTGTTATCCAGTATTCCCGATTACAAAACAATTGCTAAAGGGAGGATCCAAAAATAAAGGAGAGCAATCATTTTTCAAAAAAAGATATGTACCATGCACAGTGAGAGGCAGCAAAACTAATATATTTTTGGAACCAACTATTTGGAAGTTGTTGTTCATTGCACTACTCCCTGATGACGTCGGGCTTCCAGGAATATTCTCTAATTGCTCTGAATCAAAATAAAGATATTTTATACCATCTACAAGCAGAACGCACTTGCAGGGAAACCTGACCGTTATGTGTATCCTGAAAGTTCTTACTTGATTTGCCAAAGCCAAGAATTGTTTTCGTCTTATCTGGGCTTCCTTGGAGACATCGGGATAGATCCATAATTTCCCCTTTCCCCTTCCTTTCCCATGTTTAAAGTTGAACTTGACTCCAGAAGTTGCCTCTTACGGACTAATAGCCTAAACTACGATTGTGTTTAATTACTTTTACCGAAACACACATTATTGAATATAGTTACAATAATTATATATATTTGGTCGTTGAAACATCATTTACTTATAGCATTAAGCTGCTATTTGTTTTTCTTATTCTTGAAAATGTAATAGGTAAAGCCTGTTACTTATTCCTATCTATTTATTATTGTTAACTTATTTTTTGTACTTATTGTTTAACACTTTTTATGTAAAGCCTGTTGCTAATATTAATGTTTAATGTAAACCGAGGTGATGTATATCTATACGTTACGTACCGTGGTATATAAGAATCTCTAAATAAATAAATAAATGACCCGGGTAACGAGAGGTACGGTTACGCAAATACAATTTTAACAAATTATCTCTATCCAAAGGTAGTTTACATTTAACCCACAAAGTGCCTCTTCTTTCAACCTGGGAACTAGAGGTCTCAATTAAATCAGTTACGTTCAATGGCTCTCCTTCTCCTGGCTGATTTTCTGTTTCTCCTCCGTTTTTCCCGGATGAAAAATAAGCAGATATTCTTGATGGCAGAGCTTCAGTGGTTTGTTTGTAACGCACGCTGGAAAGAATTCTTCAGGTGCTCTTTTGGAGAGCCTTGCCAGCACTTAGGGGGAAGGGAAGTTGTATTGTTCTCTGTCAGGTTCTGGGATTCAACTCAACCCGTCAGGTCAGGGTCTTTCCAGCACCTAGGACAGAGGCACCCGATGGAGGATGCTGCAACCCAACCCACCAATCCTTCAGAAATCATCGTGCTCCTGCAGTCGGACTTTTGCCTCCCCCCCGGGGGTTTTCCCGGTCCCTGGACAGAAAAGGAGGCGTTTCCTTGCGTGCAAGCCTCTCGTCTTACAGCCCCGGGGCTCGATGCCTGGGAAGGGTTTCCATTCTGACTTCCACCAGGGACCGGTGCTCTGCTGCTCTAATATTATCCTTCTCAAATCCAGAGCTCGGGCAGGGGAGAAGCCGGTCTAGAGGAGACGTCCAGTTTCCCTCCTGCAGGGGTGGGTGCCCGCATTCGTTAAGCCCCCTCCTGGCTTCAGCTTTCTGGATTATTGGGTTGTTTGTGGGGGGTTTTTGGCTGTGTTTCTAATTGCCAGTTTTCTTCTTGCAGAGTTTAAGACTTGATCCCTCGCCTTCCCAAACCCAAGCCCAAGGTGAGTTGCAAATTCCGGGTGCGTCCCTTTCCCTAGATTTCCCCGCTATGGGGAAGGGGAAGCTTTAGAAAAGCAAGAGCTTAAGTTATGTAATTGAGGCAGTGGGAGGTGAAGTCTGTTTTCCTATTTTTCTTGAGTTGACTTTAGAAGCAGTGGAAGTGAAAGGCAGAGTGAGGGTCTCCCAGGCAGAGCAGCACGGAGGACGGACCATCTTTCCACTGCACTGGAGTTACCCCCGTCCCACAAGCTGAGACCCAGCAGGCATAAAAGTCCTGAGCTTAGATCTGTGCTGTTCTCTCACAGAGCAGGGGGGCGAGGAGCTTCTCTCCCTGCTGCTATGGGGGGCGAGGAGCTTCTCTCCCTGCTGCTGGGGGGGGGGGGGTGTGAGGAGATTCTCTCCCTGTTGCTAGGGGGGGTGAGGAGCTTCTCTCCCTGCTGCTATGGGGGGTGAGGAGCTTCTCTCCCTGCTGCTGGGGGGGGTGAGGAGATTCTCTCCCTGCTGCTATGGGGGGTGAGGAGCTTCTCTCCCTGCTGCTGGGGGGGGGGTGAGGTGCTTCCCTCCCTGCTGCTAGTGGAGGGGGGGGCGAGGAGCTTCTCTCCCTGCTGCTATGGGGGGCGAGGAGCGTCTCTCCTTGCTGCTAGGGGGGGGGGGGTGAGGAGCTTCTCTCCCTGCTGCTATGGGGGGCGAGGAGCTTCTCTCCCTGCTACTAGGGGGGGGGGGGGTGAGGAGCTTCTCTCCCTGCTGCTAGGGGCTCGCGAGGAACTTCTCTCCCTGCTGCTATGGGGGGTGAGGAGCTTCTCTCCCTGCTGATAGAGGGGGTGAGGAGCTTCTCTTTCTGCTGCTAGGGGGGAGAGGATCTTCACTCCCTGCTGCTAGGGGGGGGGGGAGAGGAGCTTCTCTCCCTGCTGCTAGGGGGGACGAGGAACTTCTCTCCCTGCTGCTAGGGGGGGGGCGAGGAGCTTCTCTCCCTGCTGCTATGGGGGGCAAGAAGCTTCTCTCCCTGCTGCTAGGGGGGACGAGGAGCTTCTCTCCCTGCTGCTAGGGGGGAGAGGAGCTTCACTCCCTGCTGCTAGGGGGGGGAGAGGAGCTTCTCTCCCTGCTGCTAGGGGGGAGAGGAGCTTCACTCCCTGCTGCTAGGGGAGTGAGGTGCTTCTCTCCTTGCTGCTAGGGGGGGTGAGGAGCTCCACTCCCTGCAGCTAGGGGGGGCAAAGAGCTTCTCTCCCTGCTGCTTGTGGGGGGGGAGGAGCGTCTCTCCCTGCTGCTAGGGGCTGGCAAGGAACTTCTCTCCCTGCTGCTTGTGGGGGGGGGAGGAGCGTCTCTCCCTGCTGCTAGGGGCTGGTGAGGTGCTTCCCTCCCTGCTGCTAGTGGAGGGGGGGGGGCGAGGAGCTTCTCTCCCTGCTGCTGGGGGGGGTGAGGTTCTTCCCTCCCTGCTGCTAGTGGAGGGGGGGGGGGGTGAGGAGCTTCTCTCCCTGCTGCTAGGGGGGGCGAGGAGCTTCTCTCCCTGCTGCTAGGGGGGGTGAAGAGCTTCTCTCCCTGCTGCTAGGGCGGCGAGGAGCTTCTCTCCCTGCTGCTAGGAGTCATCACTCAGGATCTCAGTGTGATCATTAAAAATACCTTGAACTCTTCTGCTCAGTGTGGCAGCAGCAGCCAAGAAAGCAAATAGAATGCTAGGGATTATTAGGACAGGAATGGAGAATAAAACAGAGAATGTCATAATGGCTCTGTATCACTCCATGGTGTGACCTCGTCTTGAGTATTGTGTGCAGTTCTGGTCCCCACCTCTCAAGTGAGATACAGCAGAACTAGAAAAAGTACAGAGAAGGGCGACGAAGATGATAAAGGGGATGGAACGATTCCCCTATGAGGAAAGGCTGAAGAGGTTAGGACTCTGCAGCTTGGAGAAGAGACGGCTGAGGGGGGATTTATTTTAAAACATTTTATATACCGCAAAATGGGACGGTCTAAGCAGTGTACATAATAAAAGACATAGATAATAAATATGACATTACAATCAAAAATTAATATACTTTACTATACAATTCCAAAAATGTTGATAAAAATAATGTCTTAATAAACTGGGAGAGTACATTACGTAGTTATCTTATAGGCTGATGTGAAAAGGTAAGTTTTTAGCAGTTTTTAAAATTCTTTTGTGCTTGATGTTAAGCGGATATGGCAGAGGTGTAGAAAATCATGAGTGGAATGGAAGGAGTAAGCGTTAAGCAGTTGTTTTCGCTTTCGAAGAGTACAAAGACTTGGGGGGGGAGGGGAGGACACCTAATGAAGTTACCTGCTAATATAATTAAAACTAATAAGAGAAAACATTTTTTAATCAAGGCATAACTAAGCTCTGGAATTTGTTGCTGGAGGATGTGGTGAAAGCTGTTAGTGTAGCTGCGTTTAAAAAAAGGTTTGGACAAGTTCCTGGAGGAAAAGTCCATGAACCATGATTAAGGTGGAGTTGCAGAAATCCCCTGCTTATTCTTGGGATAAGCAGCTTAGGATGTTACCTGCCCCCCTGGGATCCTGCCGGCTACCTGTGACCCGGCTTGGCCACTGTTGGAAAGAGGATACTGGGCTCGATGGACCCTTGCTCTGGCCCAGTATGGCATGTTCTCGTGTTCTTCCAAGGTGCTTCTCTCCTCACTGCTAAGGGGCTGGTGAGCTGCTTCTCTCCATTCTATTTCTCTTTCAGGTGAGAGCAGCGCTATCTTCTCTCCCTTTTCGTTCCCAGAAGAAGAGGGAAGAGGTCATCCGAGAGCTGGACGAAAGCCTGGGTGGCTCGAGGTTCTTGTCCCTTGCGGGAGGGGAAGCCTTTAGTAATTCCCATCCCCCCCACCCCCCACTCCCGCATCACTCAGTTTGAAAGGGGGGGGGGGTACTCAGTCCCTACAGGGCGGAAACCACTCGGAGAAGAGTGAACCCGGTTGGTGCACCTGTTTTGGAGAAAGGAGCAACTGGGTGCTGGCCAGGGGGAGTCCGCATTGTTGGGGCCTACCTGATTCATCGAGGAGAAGAGGAGAAGGTGTTCACAGGGAAGAGCCGAGCACTGGATCCCCAGGTCTGAAGAGGAGCTCCGTCCAGAAAGGAAGAACCGTACTGTCTGCCACGAGGAGGGCCCTACAATCCAGGCAGGGGCAGAGGGAGTACTCAGGGGAAGGACGTATTTTCTTATCAGATGTTTTATTGTGCAATTAAGGGTGCCACACAGGAAAGAAATGGGCCAGATGTCAAGTTATGTTTATTGAGGAAATTCCTCAGAAAGGTTGCAGTGCCACCACTGAGTGAGGACTCTTTATTGTAAAGAGGAAGCCAGTCCAACGCCTAGAGCCCTGAAGCAATCGCCATTCCTCCTCCCCCCCACTCAACTGGAAGACCCCTGGGGTGCAGTCAGTGCAGGAGACCTCAGGCACCCCTTGCACGCAGGGGGGGGGGGGGGGGGACGACCACCTGTGTGACGGTGAGAGGGAAGAGGAGGCGATGTCGTACCGGAAGTTTGGATTCATGGTTGAAGAGCTGGAGTAAGGAAGAGGGTTTGGGAGATCTTGGGGGGCCCGGGGAGATACGAGCAAGGCTGCAGAATTGCACCGTCCAGGTAGCCTGCATCTGTCCGACAGCGATGTGCAATCCCTCCTATCTCTTAGAAATATGGAGGAATACCAGCAAGTTAGAGGTATTCTTGCTAAGGGGCTTGGCTCTCGCTCTCAACCCCAGTAGTCTCAGAGATTGGTACCAGAAGGAACCCCTGGAGAGGAGGAGGCTCTGTTGGGTGTACTGGATGACCCTTCTTGGGCAAAGGATGGATTGCTGGAATCTTTCTGCGGCTGAGGCAGGAGCTGCTCCGATGAGATGTTCGCTCCCTTAGCCCCTCTCCTACCGACTGAAATTCCCGTGGGGGTCCCTCGACAAGCACGAGGGGTCTCCTGACTCACTGGGTAGGCGCCTTCACACAAAGAGGCTATGTAGGCTGTTATTCAGACTCCCCAATGCCACACGCCACCCTTCAAAATATTCTGGAGCATCTGGCTGCACTGCACAGACGGAGGCTATGGATAACCTAGAGGAGATGAGAGGTGGGAAGGGAGGGTGGATGGGATGGAGACAACTGGGGGGGGGGGGGGGGGATAGGCAGAGAACCAGAGAGGAAGACCCTGACCATTCACCTGGATAAGGAGCGAGATCCTTGCAGCCATCACATCCTTAACGGCGTGGTGAGTGGGCGGACCAGATGTGCAGACTAGGTCTTTGCCGTCATCTGTTGTGCTGCTCTGTAATAACAGCACGTGAACGCTGTGAAAGTGTGAACGATTTCACCTGCTGTGCAGCATCGTTGTACCCTGACTATGACACCTCCCCACCAGCAGAGGTCTCCTCGGAGCTCCGTTCCGTGCTGCCCCATCCGCTTCTTACAGCTCACCAAACTCAGCCTGTGGTGCAGCCTCCTAGCCACCAGGAGTCCTCAGTGAGCCATGTCTCCAGCCTTGCCAAGCTTCTCCTCCTTTCCAGGCTCCTTGTTGCCTGCACCACACCCAAGCCTCAGCCCTACATAACCCAGCCTTGCCAAACCCTCCTCACTTTCGAATCGAATTGCCCTTGACTCCTTGCCCTAGCCACTGCTGTCTTGTGGCCTACCCAGGCCTATCCTTGTCTTGTGGCCTCCGGGCCTACCTAGGCCTTTCCGTTCTCTTGCCTCTTGGGGCCTTCCCTGCCTAACGCTGCCTTTGGGCCTTTATGTTCCATGTTCCGTGTTGTCCTTGCCTTGCCCTGTTCTGCCCTGCCCTGACTTAGAACATAAGATGTGCCATACTGGGTCCATCAAACCCAGTATCCTCTTTCCAACAGTGGCCAATCCAGGCTACAAGTACCTGGCAGGATCCCAAGGGGTAGATAAGATTCCAAGCTCCTTATCCCAGGGATAAGCAGTGGATTTCTACCAATTCATATTTAAATATCACCCCTCTTCTCCCTTCTCTAACTCTCCAGTCCTAAGTCTCCCTCTTTTCACCTCTCATCTATCTACCAGTTTTCCATCTCTTACTCCAATCTTCCTCTAGCCCTCCCATTCCCCCAGAGACGGACTTAGGATTTCTCCACCCCTAGGCACTGATGGTGCTATGCTCCCCCCTCCAGGGAAAGGTTGGGCAAGAGAATGGGTCTAAGGCACAGATCCAGAATTTTTTGCAACAGCTCAGGGGTAGATTCGGTAGCAAAAACGTGAAAATTCTGAGAAGCATTGACAGGCATTTTTTTAAGAACATAAGAACATAAAGAAATTGCCATGCTGGGTGCTACTTGCTAACTTCATGGAGTGCCCCCTAGTCCTTCTATTATCCGAAAGTGTAAATAACCGATTCACATTTACCTGTTCTAGACCTCTCATGATCTTAAAGACCTCTATCATATCCCCCTTAGCCGCCTCTTCTCCAAGCTGAACAGTCCTAACCTCTTCAGCCTTTCCTCATAGGGGAGCTGTTCCATCCCCTTTATCATTTTGGTTGCCCTTCTCTGTACCTTCACTATCGCAACTATATCTTTTTTGAGATGCGGCGACCAGAATTGTACACAGTATTCAAGGTGGGGTCTCACCATGGAGCGATACAGAGGCATTATGACATTTTCCGTTTTATTCACCATTCCCTTCCTAATAATTCCTAACATTCTGTTTGCTTTTTTGACTGCTGCAGCACACTGAGCCAATGATTTTAAAGTATTATCCACTATGATGCCTAGATCTCTTTCCTGGGTGGTAGCTCCTAATATGGAACCTAACATTGTGTAACTACAGCAAGGGTTATTTTTCCCTATATGCAACACCTTGCACTTATCCACATTAAATTTCATCTGCCATTTGGATGCCCAATCTTCCAGTCTTGCAAGATCCTCCTGTAATGTATCACAGTCTGCCTGTGATTTAACTTCTCTGAATAATTTTGTATCATCCGCAAATTTGATTATCTCACTCGTCGTATTCCTTTCCAGATCATTTATAAATATATTGAAAAGCACAGGTCCAAGTACAGATCCCTGAGGCACTCCACTGTTTACCCTTTTCCACTGAGAAAATTGTCCATTTAATCCCACTCTCTGTTTCCTGTCTTTTAACCAGTTTGTAATCCGTGCTTCTCTGGGGATAATTAATTTCCCTTTTATTAGGTGAAGAAAATGGATATCAAGTATCTGTACAGGGAGGAGATCTTAGGGGTGGGAAGAGGAGGAGGGGAAAGAGAGGGGGAGAGGTCCAGGGCTGGGGAAGGGACCAGAGACGGTGGAAAAGTGAAGGAGGAGGGCGAGATTAGTCTTAGCCTTGCTCCAGACTTGGCATGCTGTGCTGCCGCTGCGGAGACCTGCTGGCCCCCAGAGCCCAGGGACTCAACCTGCGGGGGGAGGGGAGGGGAGGGGGCTGGCCAGGCGGAAGACCAGCCCTGACCTCACCCTGCAGTGCTGGGCCACTCTTTGAGAGTGGTGTTCCCTACATGCAGCCAGGACCTGAGCCAGAACAGAAAGTCACTGCTGTTGGCAGATTTAATAAGTAATCTGTCAGGCCAGGGAGTTCCTATAAAGTTAAATGGTTTGTTTGTTTTCTATATTCCGCCTTTCGGCACTTCACAGAGGTGAACCTTTGGGCGTGTTAAGTCCCAGGGCACACAATCCAATTTATTTCTTTGGGGCTGCTCCGGCTAGCTGACTTGTCCCCAGCATAACGCACAATCCCTGGGGGGATTCTTTTTCTGGGGGCGGGGGGGGGGGGGGGGGTATGGCCTCAGTGTGTTTACTCCCTCTTAATTGTGTCTGTTAGTGCTGCCCATGAGGTGAGAGGCTGTAAGAATTAGGCAGGACCAGGACCGGGGTGTAAAATAATAGTTTACTGATTCATAAAGCTAAATAAAGTCCATTTGTCCAAAAGGTGAGTGCACATTTGACTGTTGGTATAGGATTCCTTATGGGTAGGTCGGGGCCCATGGTCATTTTAAATGCACATAACTCTCCCAGCGGCTGTGCGGGGATCCTATCGAAGGGGTCCCCCCCTTGCATGGTAAAAATCTGACCTTTAGGCATCTCCTTCCCCTCGGACCCCCAGCCTGTCCTGGTCCCTTGATGTGCAGAGATCGGGATGGGGGTCTCCTCCTCATGATCTTCCCTCCTTTGGTTCAGCTGTTCCTTGACCCTTAGCTGTTACTTCTGGGATTTCTCTGGTGCAAAGGTCAAGGGATCAGATGAATTCTCAGCACTGCAATCCCAGCGGGGAAGGAGGATTCCCCCCCCCCCCAAAAAAAACCCTCCCCACTTAAGGTTTAACCGGATCCTTCTTCCTGAACTGGGGTTCCTGAGGTTCAGGTATTAGTGTAGGGGTTAGGGGCCACTTTGACATTCAAAGTGAGACGTACGAACAGAACAGTGCTCTCTTGTGAAGATTTGATGACCCTCGGAGTCAGGAAACTCACCCAAAGATGAGATTTGTGCAATGTTTTCTCAACCTAGCTTGATGTTACCCAGGTAGAGAGTCCATCAAGCTAGGTTGAGAGAGCATTGCACAAATCTCATCTTTGGATGAGTTTCCTCGCTCCAAAGGTCATCAAATCTTCAAAAGAGAGCACTGTTCTGTTCGTACGTCTCACTTTGAATGTCAAAGTGGCCCCTAACCCCTACACTAATACCTAAACCTCCCCTCGAGTGACTAGGTAGGCCTCATATAGAGGTATAAATACCTACCTAGTATGCACATGGGAGACACTGGATAAGAGGGGCTGCACAAGAACGCAGGAATCAGGAACGCTGGCAACATGCCACAGTGCAGGAGACCCATTGCTGAGGTGTCTATGGGGTTATATACTGGCAGCAGCTGACGTCATTGGAGGGAGCCGGTAGCAGGATTCCTGCTGTGGGGCCTATAAGAGGCGCCACGTGGGACAGGTAGGATGGCGGCAGAGACTAGAGCATGAGCTCCTCGGTGGCTGTCTGGAGTGAGTGCCACAGCTGGTGGGGCTTGACCTGAAAGCCGTGAATTTTGACGTTTGGATAGCTAGCATTGATTATTCAGGAGTGGAAGAGGCCAAGAGGCACGCGTCGGAGTAAATAGGTGGACAAGATGCTGGCTTACAGTGAACTACAGCATAATGGAAAGACAAAAAGGACATGTAATCTCCCCCTATGATAGTGTCATTCAAGAATTAATCTTCTTAAATCTTGTAGGATTGCTCGCTGGGGGGGAGTGACGGACAGCGTCCTAATAGTCCCAATACCACAGCTGGATCACCTCACGCAGAGCTCCCAAGCAGTAAAATATTCCTCCCTCCCGTTCAACCAATGCAAATATGCAGACATCCGGATCAGGACTTTTGCGAAATTTTACTGGCAAGCAATCAGCCTTGACGGTAGAGAGGAAAAACTGGTAAAGCGAAAATGTAATAGGCAGGCAGCAAAATCATTCGAGACCCAATCTGACAAATAGCTCTGCCATCGTCTCATTCACTTTTAGCAGCCAGTGGGCTACCTGGTTAAAGAGTTTTAACAGCAAATAGATGCATAGCAATGCTGGGTAACCCCCAAAATCCCATGTCTGCTATCTCTAAATGTGCACAGAACAAACACCAGCGGGGCCCAGTCGGAAAGGCGCTCTCCTCTCTTTCCCCTACCTAATGGGCCGATACAGTAAAAACGCGGGAGAGCGGGCGAGCACATAGGCCACTCTCCTGTGCGCGCGATTCAGTATTTTAATTTATTAAAATTAGGCCCGGACAGGAGCGGCGGCTGTCAGCGGGTTTGACAGCCGACGCTCAATTTTGCCGGCGTCGGTTCTCGAGCCCGCTGACAGCCACGTGTTCGGAAACCGGACGCAGGCAAAATTGAGCGTCCGGTTTTCGACCCGACAGCCGCCGGCCAACTTCAAAATTTTTTTTTTTTTTTTACTTTTTTTACCCTTCGGGACCTCCGACTTAATATCGCCATGATATTAAGTCGGAGGGTGCACAGAAAAGCAGTTTTTACTGCTTTTCTGTGCATTTTCCCAGTGCCCGAAGAAATTAGCGCCTACCTTTGGGTAGGCGCTAATTTCTGAAAGTAAAATGTGCAGCTTGGCTGCACATTTTACTTATTGAATCGCGCGTGAATACCTAATAGGGCCGTCAACATGCATTTGCATGTTGAGGGCGCTATTAGGTTCGGCAGGTTGGACGCGCGTTTTCCGCCCCTTACTGAATAAGGGGTAAGGGAAAACGCGCGTCCAATGACAGGTTAACAGTGTGCTCCGTCGGAGCGCACTGTACTATATCGGCCCGAATGTTAGGTTCCATATTAGGAGCTACTACCCAAGAAAGAGATCTAGGTGTCATAGTGGATAACACACTGAAATCGTCGGCTCAGTGTGCTGTGGCAGTCAAAAAAGCAAACAGAATGTTGGGAATTATTAGGAAGGGAATTGTGAATAAAACGGAAAATGTCATAATGCCTCTGTATCGCTCCATGGTGAGACCGCACCTTGAATACGGTGTACAATTCTGGTCGCCACATCTCAAAAAAGATATAGTTGTGATGGAGAAGGTACAGAGAAGAGCTACCAAAATGATAAAGGGGATGGAACAGCTCCCCTATGAGGAAAGACTAAAGAGGTTAGGACTTTTCAGCTTGGAGAAGAGACGGCTGAGGGGGATATGATAGAGGTGTTTAAAATCATGAGAGGTCTGGAACAGGTAGATGTGAATCAGTTAGGAGCACCGTCCTTTTTTGGCATGAAGAAGAAGCCGGCTCTGCATGTACTCCCACAAGCCTACCTCAAGGCTAATTTTCAGGAAAGATGGCGATACCGAGGGGCTTCTCTGACATACAAACATACATGCACACATACACTGAGTCAGTGCACCAGGATCCAGGTATTGATGTAAGTTTATTTGAGCACATGCTAAGCAAAAGGATAATAACACAAAAAATGAATAACAGCAAGCACTAGAGAGTTGGTTGCAAGTGAAAATAATAACAATAACTACTAGAAAAGTATTAGAAGATACAAATAACGATAGCAAATCTTACGTTCCTAATGACGGTTGAAATGGGCCCCAGGAATCCGTCTGCAGTCTCAGCTCCGAGTAAGAACGACGCTGAGATCCTTACAGCTCTGCTGGATTTTCTAGGACTCTCCTAACACTGTCCCCCTCCCTCCCATTGCTCTTAGCACAGTTCAGCACATCTGCTTCTCAAACCTTGGGACGATTTGGTGTTTCCTTCCCTGCCCTGCTACTCCCTGTTTCTTGTCTGACCTTGGCTAACAGTTCTCATGGGTTCAGCGCGTAAGCATTTTGAGTATAAACATCTGCATAGCCCTTAAGAACATATGAACATGCCATACTGGGTCAGACCAAGGGTCCATCAAGCCCAGCATCCTGTTTCCAACAGTGGCCAATCCAGGCCATAAGAACCTGGCAAGTACCCAAAAACTAAGTCTATTCCATGTAACCATTGCTAATGGCAGTGGCTATTCTCTAGGTGAACTTAATAGCAAGTAATGGACTTCTCCTCCAAGAACTTATCCAATCCTTTTTTCAACACAGCTATACTAACTGCACTAACCACATCCTCTGGTAACAAATTCCAGAGTTTAATTGTGCGTTGAGTAAAAAAGAACTTTCTCCGATTAGTTTTAAATGTGTCGCATGCTAACTTCATGGAGTGCCCCCTAGTCTTTCTACTATCCGAAAGAGTAAATAACCGATTCACATCTACCCGTTCTAGACCTCTCATGATTTTAAACACCTCTATCATATCCCCCCTCAGCCGTCTCTTCTCCAAGCTGAACAGTCCTAACCTCTTCAGCCTTTCCTCATAGGGAAGCTGTTCCATTCCCCTTATCATTTTGGTCGTGTTACGACTATGGCTGCTAGGCAGCCGCCTCACCACCAGAGGTCCCCCATGAGCATGCTCTCCTAGCTGGCCCATCTGCCCTTCCTATCTACTCTATGTTTCTGACTCCCTTCATAAACCTGTCTAGCAGTTCCCTCGGTGCTTCGGCATCGAGCTCGTCTGGGTTCCCTGCTCTAGCTATCTGCCTCTGTGTGGCCTTCGGGCCGTCTGCCTGCCTCTGTGTGCCCTTCGGGCTTCTGCCTTGATCTGTTGCCTTCAGGCATTCAGCTTCGTTGTGCTGCCTTCGGGCTTGTGTGTTTTATGTTTAGTGTTGTTATGTCTGGTTAGTCTGTCTGGTCATTGTCAGTATTGTTTCCCCGGGTTCCCTTAGTTCAGTCACTCATACCAGCAGTCAGTTTCACCCTTACCTGCACGTAACCCTTAAGTCCATCCTTACCAGCACCCAGTTCCAGTATCCTGATCACTTCTACCTGCATTCATTGTCACACGTACCTCCATGCTGTTCCTGTGCTTCAAAGCTCACCCTTACCTCCACGCACCTTGTCTTAGGATCCCTACAGCCAGTTTTCATTACCACAGGCACCCTCTTGTTAGCATTCAGCTCCAATTACCAGCTTTTCACACTCCTGCCTGCACCAGATTCTACTCCAGCCTATATCAGAGGCTTTCCTGCCACCCCTATCTCTCTCCACCTGGAGTCACCCCTGCAGGTGGTGTTTACCACATCTCACCAGTGCCCATTCGTAACAGGTCGCCCTTCTCTGTACCATCTCCATCGCAGTTATATATCTTTTTTGAGATGTGGCGACCAGAATTGTACACAATATTCAAGGTGGGGTCTCACCATGGAGCGATACAGAAGCATTATGATATTTTCCGTTTTATTCACCATTCCCTTTCTAATAATTCCCAACATTCTGTTTGCTTTTTTGACTGCTGCAGCACACTGAGCTGACGATTTCAATATGTTATCCACTATGACACCTAGATCTCTTTCTTGGGTGGTAGCACCTAATATGGAACCTAACATTGTGTAACTATAGCATGAGTTATTTTTCCCTATATGCATCACCTTGCACTTATCCACATTAAATTCCATCTGCCATTTTGATGCCCAATTTTCCAGTCTCACAAGGTCTTCCTGCAATTTATCACAATCTGCTTGTGATTTAACTACTCTGAACAATTTTGTGTCATCTGCAAATTTGATTATCTCACTCATCGTATTTCTTTCCATGTTGTGGCACCTGGCCGCGATTGCCCTCGGCCAGACCTCCCTACCTCGTCGGTCCGCTGGCACAGGGTTCCTCCCGATGCGGCAAGTCGCACACGGTTCGCGGCGTGACTGCTTCTGAGCGTCGGAAGACAGCGTCGGGGAAAGCGAGGCAAACTCTGCCTCTTAAAGGGGCCGTGGCGCGAAAACTAGGCCGGCCCCGGAAGACGACATCATCAGCCAGGGAGATTTAAACCTCTCCCTGAAGTCAGGAAGCCACCTTTGCAACAAGGTTCCAGTGTTGCCTGCCTTGCTTCTCCTGGATTTCTTGTCTTCTGGCTTGACTTGGACTGGTTTTGGATCTCGTTCTGCGTGCTACCTGCCCCGGACCTTTAGCTTGTATTCCTTGTCTTCCTGGCTCGACTTTGGACTGGTTGTGGATCTTGTTTGCTCGCTGCCTGCCTCGGACCCTTTGCCTGGACCTGGACTTCGTTCTTCGCTGCCTGCCTCAGACCCTTTGCCTGGACCTGGACTTCGTTCTTCGCCTGCCTGACTGGTCCCGCTGCTTGGCCCGCTGGACTGGATTTTGTTCCTCCCTCCTGTCTCCAGTAGGAACGTCACCAGTACCCGCTCCTCGGGGACTCCATGATGCTCCTGGTCCTTCCACTTCTCTGAGGAGCTTGGCAGTTCCGTGGAGCTTCTAGTAGCAGTGCTGTTCTCCCTTCCACCTTCCGGAGACGAGTGCACCTGGACTGTTCCTGGTGGGTATCATCCTTCATCCCGGACTAAGGGTCCACTAACATAACAGATTGCAAAGGCCATGGACCCGGTGGATTTGACTGGTCTTCAGGCTATTCCGGGCTTGGCTCAACAGCTTATGCAGCAACGACAGCAGCAGCAGCAACAGCAGCAGAGTCTTGAGGCATTAACCGCCACCGTGGAGCGCCTGGTCAGCCGTCTCGATTCTGCCCATAGAGCGGAGGCTGCCACCCTCCGCCAATGATTCCAGTTGCTCCTACTTCAGTTCTTCACATGCCGGCTCCACCTCGATTCGCAGGTGAAGCAAAACAGTGTCGAGGGTTCTTGAACCATTGTTTCATCAGATTCTCCCTATAGGGGCAACAGTTCCCTACAGACCAGGTGAAGAAGTCATTTATCATTTCGTTGTTAGACGGAAAGGCCTTGGCCTGGGCTTCTCCGCTCTGGGAACGTGGAGACTCCATTTTGAATGACCTATCGAGATTCGTCCAGACCTTCCATCAAGTATTTGATGAGCCTGGTCGGCTGCCCACGGCCTCTTCGGAACTTCTCAATCTGCGCCAAAGTACCCATACGCTGGCTGACTTCGCGGTTGAATTCCGCACCCTAGCTTCCGAACTGGGATGGCGTACCGACTGTCTACGAGGTATTTTTCTGGAAGGACTGTCTCCCCGCATCAAGGATGAATTAGCAGCCCGGGAGATTCCGGAGGATCTAGAAGCACTCATTGACCTAGCAGGCCGTATTGACTGGCGATTACAACAACATGCCAAAGAATCAAGACTTTGGCCCCTACCCTCTCTCGTCCTTTGGCTACACCAACCACTTCCGAGACATCTTCAGAAAGTAGGGAGGAACCCATGCAGTTAGGACGAAGCCATTTGACGGCCGAGGAGAAACAGCGCTGGAGAAGTATGGGACTATGTCTATATTGTGGAAACAAGGGACATCTATTGGCCCAGTGCCCTGAACATCCGGGAAACTATCGAACCTAGGCGTCCTTGAGGAGCTGATCCTAGGGAGTAACCTCGCTCCTCACTTTATTGTTCCCGTCACGCTGCAATGTGGTCAAGGATCTCTCACCACTCAGGCCCTCGTCGATTCAGGGGCTGGAGTGAACTTTATCCTAGCTGAATTAGTCCATCAGCTGCAACTACCAATACTTCCTCGCAAGACGCCTTTATTCATCTCCTCGATCCAGGGGGAGACTCTTCCAGGTCGTGTCACGTCCTGTACAGCACCGATAACTCTTCAGACAGGAATCCTCCATCAAGAGGAGATATCTTTCTTTATTTTGGAAAAGACTGTCCACCCAGTGGTTCTGGGTCTTCCTTGGTTACAAAGATATTCTCCTCTAATTAACTGGAAGACTCTCCAAATTACAGCCTGGAGTCCGGAGTGTTTTGATACTTGTCTACAGCAAAGACCGCACCCCAAGGTACCCTTGGCAACCATTAAATTCCAATTACCCCCACAGTACGCTGACTTTGTGGATGTCTTCTCCAAGGAAAAAGCTGAGATCCTTCCAGCCCATCGTGCTTTCGATTGTGCCATTAATCTACTACATAATACTAGCCCGCCCAGGGGGCGAGTTTATCCTCTCTCTGGTCCAGAATCACAAGCCATGTCACAATATATAACAGAAAATCTTGAACGGGGGTTCATCCGTCCCTCTACATCTCCAGCTGGGGCAGGGTGTTTCAGAACTTAATGAACGAAGTATTCCGGGACATGTTATACAAGGGAGTAATCATTTATCTTAATGATGTACTAGTCTATTCCAAAGATCTGGCCACCCATCGTATGGACGTCCGACGCGTTCTGCAACGACTAAGAGAGAACCGGTTATTCGTAAAACTTGAGAAATGTCTCTTCGAGAAACAGTCCTTACCCTTTTTGGGTTTCATCGTTTCTACCACCGGTTTCCAAATGGACCCTGAGAAAGTAGCTAGTATCCGGGAGTGGCCACAATCTGTGGGACTTCGGGCAATACAGCGTTTTCTTGGCTTTGCCAATTTTTACAGGGATTTCATTCCGCAATATTCACATATTGTAGCACCGATTACAGCTCTAACCAAGAAAGGGGCAGATCCCAGGAGGTGGCCTAGTGAAGCCATATGGGCTTTCGAGAGACTAAAAACAGCATTTTTACAAGAACCATGTCTCCACCATCCAGATCCTACTCGGCCATTCATAGTGGAGGTAGACGCCTCCGAAGTAGCTGTTGGGGCAGTCCTTAGCCAACACTCCAACCGAGGTACATTACTCCCCTGCTCCTACTTCTCCCGTAAATTTTCTCCTGCCGAGAAAAACTATGGTATTGGTGATAAGGAGTTGTTGGCCATAAAAATGGCTTTCGAAGAATGGAGACAATGGTTGGAGGGGGCACAACACACAATTACGGTTTATACAGACCATAAAAACTTAGAATACCTTAACAAGGTTCAGCGTCTGAACCCACACCAAGCCCGCTGGTCGCTATTCTTCAGCCGCTTTGACTTTGTATTACGCTACCGTCCGGCAACCAAGAATACCCGGGCGGATGCTCTTTCCAGATCATACGAGACGGAGGACACACAAGAAACACTCAGCTACATTATAGATCCAGCCAAGGTGGTTCTTGCCACTACCGATACCGCACCACCAGGGAAGACTGTGGTTCCGCTTCGTCTTTGCCCCAAAGTACTATCCTGGGCGCACGATTCCCTTACTGCGGGTCATCCTGGGAGAGCACGTACCCTGGAACTGTTATCTCGCTACTTTTGGTGGCCCCATATGAGTGGGGATGTGCATGCCTATGTCGCCTCTTGTTCGAATTGGGCCCAACAAAAACCATTACCTGGCTGACCCTGGGGCCTCCTCCAGCCCCTTCCACCTCCTCAAGAACCCTGGACCCATATATCCACCGACTTTGTAGTGGATCTTCCTCCTTCTTCCGGGAATCAGGTAATATGGGTCGTAGTCGACCGGTTTTCCAAGATGGCACACTTTGTACCATTACCCAAATTGCCATCTGCCCCTGAATTGGCAGGTCTCTTCTCTCTACACGTATTCCGCCTGCATGGTCTTCCGCTCCACATAACTTCCAACAAGGGTCCACAATTTACGGCCAAATACTGGAGTGCGCTGTGCAAAAAATTTGGAATACAGTTGGGTTTTACCACAGCCTTTCACCCCCAAGGGAATGGACAGGCGGAACGGATCAACAGAGGATTGAAGATGTTTCTACGCCTTTTTGTGAACCACCGCCAAGATGATTGGTCCACGCTTTTACCCTGGGCCGAATTTTCACATAATTTCCATGTACACTCAGCTACTGGAAATTCTCCTTTTCAGATTGTCCTTGCCAAGCAGCCTCGGCCTCCACTTCCCTTGCCTCTTTCAGTCGCCTCCCCGGCGGCTCAACTTTCGGCACAACAGCTGCATGAACTTTGGGAGGTTACTAACGCTCGACTTCTACATGCTGCTGAGACTGCGAAGCGGATGACAGACAAACATTGTCGACCTGCTCCACAGTTCAACACGGGAGACCGGGTTTCGCTTAGCACGCGCCATTTACGCCTCCGGGTTCCATCTATGCGGCTCGCTCCCCGATACATTGGACCGTTTCTCATCAGTAAACGCCTGGGGCCGGTAACCTATCGTCTGCGGCTTCCCCCCAGTCTTCGCATCCATAACTCATTCCATGTCTCTTTGCTGAAGCCATTGATTTCCTCTTCCTTCCATGCTATTCCGCTCCAGCCTCCTGCCGTCGAATCAGATGATGATCCCATCTACCAAGTATGGGAGATTCTGGACGTCCGTCGTAACCATAGACGGTGGGAGTATCTGATTGCATGGGAGGGCTTTGGTCCGGAAGAAAACTCCTGGGAACCATCATCGAATATCCTGGATAAGTCTTTACTTCAACACTTTCATCTTACCTATCCTGGCAAACCTGGTCCTTCCGAAAGGGGGCGTAAAAGGCGGGGTACTGTTGTGGCACCTGGCTGCGATTGCCCTCGGCCAGGCCCCCCTACCTCAGTCGGTCCACCGGCACAGAGTCCCTCCCGATGCGGCAAGTCGCGCACGGTTTGCGGCACGACTGCTTCTGAGCGTCGGAAGACAGCGTCGGGGAAAGCGCGGCAAACTCCGCCCCTTAAAGGGGCTGCGGCGCGAAAACTAGGCCGGCCCCAGATGACATCATCAGCCAGGGAGATTTAAACCTCTCCCTGAAGTCAGGAAGCCGCCTTTGCAACAAGGTTCCAGTGTTGCCTGCCTTGCTTCTCCTGGATTTCTTGTCTTCTGGCTTGACTTGGACTGGTTTTGGATCTCGTTCTGCCTGCTGCCTGCCCCGGACCTTTGGCTTGTATTCCTTGTCTTCCTGGCTCGACTTCGGACTGGTTGTGGATCTCGTTTGCTTGCTGCCTACCTCGGACCCTTTGCCTGGACCTGGACTTTGTTCTTCGCTGCCTGCCTCGGACCCTTTGCCTGGACCTGGACTTCGTTCTTCACCTGCCTGCCTGATCCTGCTACTTGGCCCACTGGACTGGATTTTGTTCCTCCCTCCTGTCTCCAGTAGGAACGTCAGCAGTACCCGCTCCTCGGGGACTCCCTGACGCTCCTGGTCCTTCCGCTTCTCTGAGGACCTTGGCAGTTCCATGGAGCTTCCAGTAGCAGTGCTGTTCTCCCTTCCACCTTCCGGAGACGAGTGCACCTGGACTGTTCCCGGTGGGTATCATCCTTCATCCCGGACTAAGGGTCCACTAACATAACATTCCAGATCATTTATAAATATATTGAAAAGTTAGGGTCCCAATACAGATCCCTGAGGCACTCCATTGCCCACTCCCTTCCACTGAGAAAATTGTCCATTTAATCTTACTCTCTGTTTCCTGTCTTTTAACCAGTTTGCAATCCACGAAAGGACATCGCCTCCTATCCCATGACGTTTTAGTTTTCTTAGAAGACTCTCATGAGGGACTTTGTCAAACGCCTTCTGAAAATCCAAGTACACTACATCTACAGGTTCACCTTTATCCACATGTTTATTAACTCCTTCAAAAAAGTGAAGCAGATTTGTGAGGCAAGACTTGCCTTGGGTAAAGCCATGCTGACTTTGTCCCATTAAACCATGTCTTTCTAGAAGCTTAGAAGCAATAATAACCATAGTTCCCAGAGACATCTAGCGAGGACTCACTAGTCATGACAGCATTTGCAGCAGGTGTCAGAGACATTGTCCTTCTCCGCGGCCTTTCTTTTACCTGACAGATCTTTTACTAACTGGCATTGGCTAAGTGTGGCCGGCAATTAGACAAACCCCCCATTACTGTTCAGTAAAGCCTGCTCATCATGACAGTATGTAAATGATGCAGAGTGGGTTGTTTGGTTGGATAATGTTCTACTTAACGTAGTTGCAATGAGTTTTTCAGAGGCTCCGCCTTCCTGCTGCTCGTTGAGGGGGGTTGAGGGTCTTGGTATTGTTACAGTTCTTCTCATCTTGGCTTTGGTACAGGTTATAATGAGGGACTGCAGGTGGCTCTCTAGGTTAAGTAAAACTTTTCTTCTCTGTCGCCATCTGCTTGCAGGGAGGCAAAATCCAGGAGTCTGAAATGATCGTTGCTATTCCAGGAATGAAAATTAGCAGGTAAGAACCAGTTTTCCTTTTCTGGTTGAATTTTCTTAGGTGATTTTATCCCTTGAAAAATAGGGAAGGAAGCTGAGGGCTTTGAACTGAGGAGGACCCAATTGTAAGATTTAAATTACTCTGCAAGTTTCCTGGCAAAGCATGTCCGAGCCCCTTGGGAAGGTTTTTCTCTAAACTAAATTCTAGGGGCTCTGTTTTCCAAGAAAACTGGAAGAGTTTATACAGACTTTTTCCAGATTCTTGCTTAAGGAGGTTTTATGCTAAGTATGCAAATTGGAATGGGGTGAACAGCCCAGCAAACCTTTCCACTTTAATTAATTCATGTAGGAATAAGACGAAGTAACCCCAGGATGGAGGAGGAGTTGTAGGGGAACTGTTTGACTGCACAGAATAAATCTTACCCTGGCAAGAATGGCAGCTGGGGCCCTGGCGGTCACATCTGCTCTTTTTCCAGGGCTGCAGGCGGTGATGTAGAACTGATCCAGGATGTGTGGCCGGACGGGCTGCTGGCCGCTGTTTTCCCTTTCGTAGCTTAGAATTCCATGCGCCTGCCTCTCAGCTTAAGAGATGGACCCAGCATGCACCATTCCTAGGGTCCCCATTGGAGGTCCGAAATGGTCTGTCCAGCTACTGAATCCTGGTCCTTTCCGATCCTTGACTGCATAAGACAGTAATTGTGTGTGTGTGTGTGTATATAGATATATATATATATATATGTATAAAATTTGTTAAATTTTTGTCTCATGTCTATTGCGGGTGTGGATCCCTAGACCAAGGTGGAGTTGGTGCAACCTGCAGGGAGGAGCCCTGCAGGTCCCCATTGTCAGCTGGTGGAGCTGGCTGGGGCTTCACCAAAACCAGTCCTCGTTCCCCTTAGGTTGAGCCCTTGGGTGCCAGGGCTGGCTGGACGGACTTAGGCACGGGCCTCTGCGGAAGTGGAGATCCATGGAGTCAATGATGTTGCAGGCCAACGAGCAGAGGAGAAGTGAAGTCAGGGTCTGGCAGCGGTCAGGGCAGGTGGCAGGCAATCAAGGTCCTGTTCAGGTCAAGGTTAGATGCAGGCAGAGTTCAAGCAGTATTGGGGTACAGGCAATAGTCAGTGGCAGACAGAGGTCAAACAGAGTCAGCGTCCAATCTGAAATCAAGGCCAGAAGTCCAACCGAGGGAGATGAGGAGGGAAGAGAAGGATGGAGGACGAGGAACCACACAGCAGGACGAAGACATTGAAGACTGACGAGGAGAAAAAGACAAGAACTCACAGACCAACTGCCGACATGGGACCAGCAACAAGACACAGGAACTCAGGAACACAAATCAGGAATTGGGAACCGGAACAACACAAAGGCAATTCACTTCTCTAAAGGAGTCGACCTATTGCCGAGACAAGGAGGTATTGCTGCAGGAAGCCTTTTATGTGCTGGTGGTCCTGCTGTCATCGGGAGGCGCTGTGGGTTATGTCCCACCATGGGTCCTTGGGCACATGCGAGCTTAAGAGCAGCCCCAGTGGAGTCAGCAATGTCTCTCTCCGGTGTGGCGTTGGGCCTGGTCAGACGCGTGGCAGTCTGCCATGGTGTTGAAAGATCCTGGCATTGGGCCGGCGCTGGAGGTAAGAATGGCGGCAGGCCACCAAGTGCAACAATGTCCCTGCATTGGGCACTCTGGGCAGTGAGGAAGAAGGGGGAGCCTGGATCCTATCAACTTCCTGAGTCCTGTAAGCCACTGGTTCCCAACCTAATCCTTGAGAACCTCCACAGCCTGTTGGGTTTTCAGAGTATCTGCAATGAATATGTGTGAGATATTTTTGCATGTACCGATGATACTCGGCTCAATCCCATGGAGGTTTCCTCCAGCTGATGCAGAATTTTTCAGAAGCAGAACATAAGAACATGCAATACTGGGTCAGATCAAGAGTCCATCAAGCCCAGCATCCTGTTTCCAACAGTGGCCAATCCAAGTCACAAGTACCTGGCAAGTACCCAAACTTTAAGTAGATCCCATCCTCCTAATGCCGGCAACGAGCAGTGACTATTCCCTATTGCTTAATAGCAATTTATGGACTTCTCCTCCAGGAAATTAGCCAAACCTTTTTTAAACCCAGCTACAATAACTTCCTTAACTACATCCTCTAGCAACAAATTCCAGAGTTTAATTCTGTGTTGAGTAAAAAGAATTTCTCAGATTTGTATTAGCCAAAAGAATAAATTACCGTTTCACATTTACCTGATCAAGTCCTCTCATGATCTTAAAGACCTCTATCATATCCCCCCTCAGCCGTCTCTTCTCCAGGTTGAACAGCCCTAACCTCTTTAGCCTTTCCTCATAGGGAAGCTGTTCCATTCCCTTTATCATTTTGGTCGCCCTTCTCTGTACCTTCTCCATCACAATTATATCTTTTTTGAGATGCGGCGACCAGAATTGTACACAGTATTCAAGGTGCGGTCTCACCATGGAGTGATACAGAGACATTATGACATTTTCCGTTCTATTAACCATTCCCTTCCTAATAATTCCTAACATTCTGTTTGCTTTTTGACCACCCCAGCCCACTGAGCTGATGATTTCAATGTATTATCTACTCTGACGCCCAAATCGTTTTCCTGACTGATAACTCCTAATATGGAACCTAACATATGGGCCGATACAGAAAAACCCGCGGGAGATCGGGCGAGTGCCCAGGCCACTCTCCTGGGCGCGCGATTCAGAAAAACAAAAAATGCAAATGAGGGCCCGCGGTAAAAGGAGGCGCTAGGGACACTAGCGCGTCCCTAGCGCCTCCTTTTTGACAGGAGCGGCAGCTGTCAGCGGGTTTGACAGCTGACACTCAATTTTACCGGCATCGGGTCTCGAACCCGCTGACAGCCACAGGTTTGGAAAACGGACGCCGGCATAATTAGCATCCATCTTCCAACCTGCAGGCCGCGGGCAGATTAAAAAAAAATTTTTTTTTATTTACAATTTTTTTTTATTTTTGGGGCCTCTGACTTAATATCGCTATGATATTATGTTGGAGGGTGTACAGAAAAGCAGTTTTTTCTGCTTTTCTGTACACGGCCCCGGTGTACAGGGAGCACACTTTACTGTATCGGCCCGATAGTGTAGCTCCAGCATGGGTTATTTTTCCCTAAATGCATCACCTTACACTTATCCACATTAAATTTCATCTGCCATTTGGAAGCCCAATCTTCCAATTTCGCAAGGTCCCCCTGCAATTTATCACAATCCATTTGTGATTTAACTACTCTGAATAATTTTGTGTCATCCGCAAATTTGATAACCTCACTCTGCACCTAAGACCAGGCGGCCCTGGCACCCGAGGGCTCATCCTAAGGGGAACGTTGGCAGGTATTGGCGAAGCGCCAATTGAGCCTCTGCTCCCACCAGCTCCGCCTGCTGACAGTGGAGGCCTGCGGGGAGGAGCCCCACAGGTAGCATCAACTCCACCTCCACCCAAGGATCCACATCCACAACAATTCAGTTTACTCATGGCTTTCTGATGGCCAAGACCACAGCCAATACATGTTACAATAGGCCTAATGAGATATGGGCTCCACGTATCTTTTGTGTCTTGGGAGAGGGGGTCAAGGGAGCGAGACTGCTGGAGAACACAGATAGACCCTTACCAAAGGCAAGCAAAGAAAAAAAATAAAGAAATATAAAACATCAATCATAATAGCACAACCATACTAATAAAATGAATAAATATTTTAAAATAACCGATGAATAGAACATCCAATAATTAAAACCTCATGAAAATGTTTATAAATTTCCCAAAACACACACGCACAAACACACACGCTCCCTCACACACATCAGCCCTCTCTACCTCACACATAGGCATACACACGCATGCAGAGGCTCAAATTCACACTCTCAGGGCCTAGGCCGCTTCTTCACCCACCAGTGAGATGGGATATGCTGGTGGCCGCCGGGTCCTCCTCCTTCCGTCATTGCACATGTTGGCCTGCTGAGCCTGTTAATCTTCAGTTGCCAGCAGGATGGGCTCCGCTGGCAGCCACCAGGCCCTTCTGCTCTCTTCGGCCACCGCAAGATGAGCTTTGCGGTAGCCTGCCGGGACGTGGTGTAGGCGGCAGCAGTAGTCTCATTTAACCGAATGTCATCTCCTGCTGCCACTGGGCCTGTCTCACAGTAAGAGCTGTGAAGACTGGCCCTGTGGCAGCAGGAGATGACGTTTGGTTAAATACAATGTCTGCTGCCGGCGGGGAATGGGTAGGGAGTTGTACCCCTTTGATTGGATCGGGCAGGGGTCTGTAGTGATGCCCATGGAATGGGGATTCACTGAATCCCTTGAAGGCCCTGACCGCTCGCCACTGTGGGTACACAATGTTAGCGTTTCAAGCCTTTTCTCCTTTCACTCACATGGGTAGGCAGATGGATGGGCTCGTGGAGGTTCTTTGTGTGTGTGGGGAGGTTCTTCATCTTTTTCTTGTGTCCGTTTACCAATGTCAGATTTCAGTGCACACAAGTCGGCCTCAGCTAGATTCTGCACCATGCATTGAGCAGACCAAAAGGATGCATGGTTTGCCTCGTGGCACTGGTCAGTGGTCACCCTCTTTTTATCATGTTGATTCTTGACCTGATTTACTACAGTATGGGGGGGGGGGACTTGGGGCCTTTTTTCAGTTCCTCCTCTGCCCCCTGCAAGAAGCTGCTCAGTCGCTCTGATATCCGTGCTCATCCCAGTGGCAAGATCTCCAAGTCACGCCTGCCTCATCTCCTCATGGACAATCACGGGGAGGCTGTTAATTACGTGGGTTGTTGTGAGGAAGTTCCTACGTGATTTAAGGCTGTTTTTTGTCATAGTGTGACTGTACAGAGGGTGTCTAGTATACTTTGTTTGCCACCTCCCCTCCATTTGGATGGTACGAACCTTTGGATGTCTGGAGGTGCTAGTCCAGCAAGGATACATGCACCATTGAGATTAGTTAGTTTAAGGCAGCCTGTGATAATTTGGCAGCTGGCATTCAGCACCGGCTCAATTATTTTTGTTGCGTGGGCAGAGCGTTCTCATACCAGGAAAAGCATGGGGTGAGTGGCCTATGATTTTTGGCATTCTGTGAGCAAATTAAAGGTGTGCCTTGTGTTGCTGTCAAATCAGAAAATGGTTGGAAGGGGAACAAATGCAGACTGGGCTTCACCAGCCAGGTTGGCTCTACAGGGTGTAAGAGCAACAGCCTGCTCGCACCAAAGGTATGGCAGGAACAGGTCAACATTCAGCCTTGAAGGGGAAAGGGGTGTGTGTGGATGAAAGCTTAATTTGTAAAATGAATGGTTTAACCTTCCCCATATTCTCCTTGGAACCTTGGCTGTAGCTCTTCAGTCAGGTGACCAGTTCTCATGTCTTTCATTTTTTTTCCTAGGCCATTGGTGATCTTGATGAAGAGGAAACTGTCAGCTTTCAAGATGTATCTGAAGGGTTACATCTTTTGGTTCTTCCTTCTAAGTGTCTTTTCTTTCTTCATAATGCAGTTCTATTTCTATAATAAGCAGATCAGCCAAGCAAGGAAAACACTCCTGAATTTCTCTTCCATATTAAGCAACGGCTCTAAGACCCAAACCACAGAAGAATGCAAGACCAAGAAGAAAAAAGATGGCATTTGGACTGTGAACTCTATTGGTCGCTTTGGCAACCAAATGGGACAGTATGCCACTTTGTATGCCTTGGCCAAGCTAAATGGCCATGAGGCCTACATACAACAGGTCACTCATAACTGGTTGGCTCCAGTCTTCAAGATCAGCCTACCTGTGCTTCATGACAGCGTGTTTGTTAAGATGTCCTGGAAGATTTACAAGCTCTTTAACAAGATGTTGACAAAATACAATCACATTGAAGGGAAATACGTGAAGCTCGCCGGCTACCCCTGCTCATGGACTTTCTATCATCACATCCGAGAGGAGATCCTCCAAGAATTCACCTTCCATGACTTCATCAGGGATGAGGCTAACAAGTATTTAGAGGAGGTGAAAGGGAGCAGGAGGAATGCCACTTTCATTGGGGTCCACGTGCGAAGGGGGGACTACGTTAAAGTTATGACCAACACATGGAAAGGGGTGGTGGCAGACAAGGCCTACCTAGAGAAGGCAATGGGTTATTTCCGTAGAAAATATCAGGAGCCCCTCTTTGTGGTGACTAGCGATGGAATGAAGTGGTGTAAGAAGAATATTGACACCTCCAGAGGAGACGTCTACTTCTCTGGGGATGGAGTGGAATCCTCTCCTGGGAGGGACTTTGCTCTCCTTGCGCACTGCAACCACACCATCATGACCATTGGCACCTTTGGCTTCTGGGCAAGTTATCTGGCTCGAGGAGAAACCATTTATCTCACCAACTTCACTCTACCAAACTCTCCATTCTTGAAGGTCTTCCGTTACGATGCTACCTTTCTACCAGAGTGGATCGGGATCCC
This sequence comes from Rhinatrema bivittatum, assembly GCF_901001135.1. Taxonomy (NCBI): domain Eukaryota; kingdom Metazoa; phylum Chordata; class Amphibia; order Gymnophiona; family Rhinatrematidae; genus Rhinatrema; species Rhinatrema bivittatum. The sequence continues at coordinate 22,220,713 of NC_042633.1, read as the reverse complement.
CGCTGACCTATCACCTCTTTCCTTGAACTGGTAAAGAAAAAGGCAACCCTCGAAAATAGCTGGACTAACAACCTTTCCCATTCATCTACCACCTGAAAAAGTTAGCAAATTCAGGTATGTAAATATATATATATATATATATATATATATATATATATATATATATATATAATATATCTATCTATCTATATATATATATATATAAAATTATTATTTACATTTATAAATCAAAGTACTTATACAATACTTTGTATGGCAATTGAATTGAATAAAGGAAAAGTCATATATAATTAAATTCTATATATATATATATAGTCATTCTATATTTATTTTACCATTCCTAAATAACAAGAAAAAAGATAAGGGAAGCAAAGAAGATGAGGAGAACCGTAAGTAACATTAAAGAAAAACCCATAGCAATGATTTATAGCTCTAGTATCAACTACACAAGCCTACTGGTCCAACAACGGAGTTGAAGATGACGATAAAAATTTCCTTGCATCAATAAATGATCCAAGTTGCTCAGGAAAAAAAGAAAATATAACTTGGCAGTGTGCTATCGAACCCAACATTTGCAGGGATGACGTAGCATAAACGTAGCACCTAAAGCTAGCAAAGAAACCGTCTTCTCCGCTCCTGAGTGACCCTTGAGTGATCAGGAAAGATACGCATAACCTGGCTGCGAAAATTGGAATTGAGATTACGGAAATAGAATGACATTAAGATCCCCAATCGATAACAAAAGAAACAAGCAAAGTGGCCTGATCGATGACTTCCTATCCAGAGGTTTCAGTAATATTCAAAGAAGGAGAGGAGACAGAGCGGGAAGAAGAAGGCAGTGAATCAGAGGGAATTTTCAATACATCCATGAAAGATCTCCTCAGAGTCATTAAGGGACAGTCTCCCATAGCCTTGAGAAAATTCAGGCCACGAAGATTCAAGCGACGCGATGACTTTTTCAGAAACTCTATCCTTCTAGAAATAACAGTCTGCTCTTGAGTTAAATTAGCCTGGACAGTAAGACATATTTGCCAGATCTTGCCGAATTCCAACGATCTTATTGTCGTGCTCACTCCACTTAGAATCATGAAGTGTGACCAAGGGATCCAATTTGGAAACAAAAGTATCCAACTTACTGGTTGCTGAAGCCAAAACCTGGCTGAACTGGGACATCAGCTCCCAGAGAGAGTCCAGCGTGACCTCCACTGATTTCATGAAAGGCCACAGCGATTCACCCAACGGCAAAAGAGTAAGGAAACCCAGTGCCGAGACTTCAGACTTCCCTGCCCCTGTAACCACCAGGGGCACCAAAAATGAAAAGAGTGCCAGCGAGGAAATCAAATCCAACCTCCCCGCCAGATGAAACAGCAGACCCCAGTCCCCTGTCGGCCCCCCCCCCGCGCAGCCATCAGGGCTTCTTCCTGCACTGCAGTGGTCGATGGAAAGGAATCACATCCGAGTGCCGGCAGAACAGAAGAGATTGGCGCTCCTCCGTTGACCCTCACATCAGGGACGCCACGCCCAATGAACCGGGAGCCAGAGACACGAAAGATGTCATCAGCTGCTGCCCTTCAAGGAAGATGGTCTCAGGTGATAGACCCATACCTTCCCTTTACGTTTTGGAGCCATATCAGGTAAGGAAAAACCGAAGAGACACACAGAGTAGGAGAAGCAGATGTCAGCATCTCGGTCATGTGGCCATCTTGCTTCCCTCTATACCCCCCAAATTGGAACTGTGAAATAAACTAATGAAAAGATCCATCAACATTGACAACTGGAAAAGGCAAGGGCACATGCATGGTTACTGCCCCCAGTCTCTCTCTAAGGGCCAGCGCTTCTAAAGCTTATGGTTGAAGAGGGTAGGGATTAACCCCTTCTCTTTCTTATGCAGATAATCTCTTTCCCCATCCCCAGCCTGACTCCAGCATTCTCTTCCCAGTATCCTCCCCCTTTCCTACCTCCTACCACAGAGACTGGGGCCCAATAGTATTGTGGATTGGTGGGGCTGTAAGTATGTTAAATAAATAGATTCAACAACAGAGATGCTGCAGTGCCAGGAGTGGCTGCTAGGGGTCAGTAGCATTTGTATTTCATATGAATACAGCCCTTTATTCCAAAGCAGTGCATATCATGGGAATGCAGCAATGCATCATTATTCTCAGTAGGGAAAGGGACAGTACTCCCTCACAGTCAGTACACCAGACTACACTTCTACCCAACCGCGGCAAGTGAGAAAGTCTCTGCAGGATGTTCCAACAACGGTGGCCCTAGAGCCCCTCCAAGGGATGAGCCTTTTTAGTTCGCCCCTTCGGTGGCCTCTGGTGATCTCAGCTAAGTGGTGTGGCAGCAAGCCAGCGCTTCCCAGCAGCACCAGGACCAGCTTCTTCCGTGCCTGGGGCAATTATTCAGAATTATGCCCCCTTGAGTTAACCAGTGGCTGCTGCAGCACAGCAATCTCTCTTCTTTGGCTCCACTAAAGTACCCCTTCTCGCTCCACTCCCTATCCTCCCCTCCCTATCCTCTTCTTTCTCTTCCACTCCCCTTGCCCTGCATTATCCTCTTTCTACCCCTCCACTCCTTGTCCAGCACCATAAGAACATAAGAAGTGCCATACTGGGTCAGACCAAGGGTCCATCAAGCCCAGCATCCTGTTTCCAACAGTGGCCAATCCAGGTCCCAAGCACCCAACAGGATCCCAAAGAATAGATACAAGCCTTCTTACTCATAACCAGGGATAAGCAGTGGCATTCCCAAGTCTTCTTAATAGTAGTTTATCAACTTTTTCTCCTGAAACTTTTCTAAACCCTTTTTTAAACACAGCTATGCTAACAGCTTTCACCACATCCTATGGCAACAAATTTCACAGTTTAATTGTATTTTACTAATCAGTTATCAAATATCCCACCCTCAACCATTATGTAAGTTACCATGTTACAATGTAAGTTACCTAGTTACCAAGTAAGTTACCATGTTACAATGTAAGTTACCTAGTTACAATGTAAAATAAGCAGTTCCTGCCTTATTGGTTTCTTGTTTCATGTGAACCGATGTGATATCTCGATCGAATGTCGGTATATAAAAACCAGTTAAATAAATAAATAAATAAGTGATAAAATACTTTCTCCAATTTGTTTTAAATGTGCTACCTATTAGCTTCATGGAGTGTCCCCTAGTCCTAGTTCTATTGGAAAGGGTACATAAGCATTCCCTGTTTAACTGCTTTACCCGCTCGTGATTTTATAGATTTCTATCATATCTCCTTTCAGCTACCTCTTCTCCAGGCTGAAGAGCTCTAAGCATCCCTTCTCTCTTTCTCACCCATCCCCTGCCCAGCAGGAGCAGTAGTACCCTCTTCCCCTCTCCCCCACCAGTCCCTGCCCAGCAGCCTCTTCCCCAGTCTCCTGCCGCACAGCAGTCCCTTCTTTGACTCTGCACTTCACGCCCTGCCCAGCGGCAGCCTCTGCCCCTTCCTTTCTCTCTCCTCTGCTCCTCAGGCTGCAATGCTGGAGATCTCTGTGTAGCAGTGGGTGGCAACAGCTGCAGGAACCTGGAATGCAATCAGCACAGGGGCCTGTGAGCCACCGCATACCCACAGGCCCTGACCTTCCTCCCGCACAAGCTTATTCAGCGTGCTATCCTGAAAACCTGACTGGCTGGGAGTCCCCCAGGGCAGATTTGGAAGCCTCTTCCCTAGGTAAACAAACCTATCCTGAAGGAACCAGGCTCTGACCCCCAAATAATCGACCACAACTGTCCAGTCTCCAGCCTCTCCTTCTTAGACTTCCTCCCTCAAAGAGGATGACGTCCTGTCCCCCCCTCCCCAAACCGGCTTCAGGAAAGGACACAGAACTGAATCCATCCTCTTGGACATCACAAGTGGGACTCATCTAACTGCAGACGAAGGGGGTGATTCCATCCTGCTCTTACTGGATCAGCCACATTCTGCTTCAGCGCCTAGGAAACACTGGCATGGAGGTACTGCCCTTAGATGGTTCCAGATGGGCCAGAAAATTGTCTACACCCCAAAAGAACCTCACTTTCTCTTCAGTATCTACATTTGGCCAAGCTGTGACCTTATTCAGTCCTTCAACATCACAAGTCACTTGTTTGCAGATGACATCCAACGCCGCACTAATATAGGAGCCCAACTGCGCTTCTCCCATCATCGTCACTCTTAACAGCTGTCTCACGGTGGTAGCCCAATGGTGCAGGACCCATACACTCAAAACCTTAACCTCTCCAAATCAGAACTCCTCTGGCTTAGCCATCATGGTCACCTTCTACTGACCCTATCAGGAGCCCACCCCTTCCAGCTCAAAGAATCTGTTTGAAGCCTAGGGCTTCAATTGGACCCAAATCTCACGATAGAGTCCCACATCTCTAAGGTTCCTCCGCCAGATTCAGCAACTACGCAACTACCTCGACCAGCATAACTTGGCTTCTGTCATTCGTGCTCTAATTACCGGTCAGTTACTGCATGGTATCTCCATGACCATCTTGAAATGGCTACAACTCATGCAAAAACACCATGGTCAGAATCTTGGTAGGCGCCAAAGCATTGGATCTCAGAAGGTCCATCCTACACCGGCTGCTGGCTGAAACCAGGATAAAACTCAAGATCTGCTGCTTCACTTTCCACTGCGTGAATAAACAGGCTCTGGAGTATCTCTCTCATCTCCTTCCACCCAGCATCCTGTCTAGAAAACTCCGATCTTCGCCGCTTCTGCTTCCTGACTCTGTGGTGAGCTCTATTACCTTTTGCCATTGGCCCTGCTGGAGAGAGGGAGGAGCCGGACAGCGATAAAAGAACTGCGCCTGGCGGCGAACGTTGCCGCTTCTGCTTCCTGACTCTGTGGTGAGCTCTATTACCTTTTGCCATTGGCCCTGCTGGAGAGAGGGAGGAGCCGGACAGCGATAAAAGAACTGCGCCTGGCGGCGAATGTTGCCGCTTCTGCTTCCTGACTCTGTGGTGAGCTCTATTACCTTTTGCCATTGGCCCTGCTGGAGAGAGGGAGGAGCCGGACAGCGATAAAAGAACTGCGCCTGGTGGCGCGACCCTGCCGCCGGCGCGACGCCTAAGCCGCGCGCGCCAAAGGGGCGCGCACGGCCGACTTTGTCCGGCTTCGTCCGGAAGAGAATGGAAGAGAGTATAGGCTAACCACTTGTGAGTTTTTTGTACTTTATTCTCTTTGAAAATTATTTCCGCGGCCTAAGAGATATACATAATGTGAATAAGACTGACTATCTGTTTCTGATTCTGTCCTCTTAATAACGGTTTTCTTTTCTTATAATGCCGCACACTAAGAGGAAGGCCCGAGTAAAAGATCCTTCCTCTACACCGATCACAGGTTCTCATCAACCGCGAATTGAGGACAGTTTTAGAAAATCTTCATTAAGGACTCCGGGGATGGCTGCTGAGGGTTGTAGTTTAGAGCAGGAACTAAGCCCCAAGCCCCTAGAAATATCTTTAAGCCCCGGGGCCCCCGAGAAACCTGAGCCACCGTCCGGTAGGTATATCGGCAGCGAACAGGATCCATTCCTTAATACATCTGCTTCTGATTTCCAGAGACACTCAGGGAATACACCCAAAGTGTCGGAGAACCCCGAGGTTAGGGGTTCCATGGAATCAGAAACCCTGGATGATCCAGTTCTAGATGAAGAGGCCTCTACAGGGGTGGGAGATGATGTAATACAGATTACAACCTCAAAGAAATTTTCACTAGAAGAAATTGGGAAAATGATTATTCAAATGCAGAGGTCAATTAATACCTTATCTAATAAAGTACAGGATGCTTTACAGGTAAATCAAGTAACAAAACAGAGGGTGGAAAAACTGGAAGTAGATCTTAAGACTGTAGAAAAGAAGGTGGAATATAATGAGGAAATACAATCCAACCTGATAAGATCAGAAAAAATGTTTTTGGATAGGTTAGAATATTTAGAAAATCAGTCAAAAATCAGAATTTGAGAATGTTAAATTTCCCTAAGACAAATTTGATGTCTCCTATTGATCTTTTTTGGAGTTACTTAAAGAACATTCTGAAATACTCAGAAGCTTCTATACCAACGATTTCCAGAATATATTATCTTCCTCAAATTCAAAAAGGAGAACAGGGACAAAATCAAAAAGAGGAATCTGAAAATGTAGATCTAGACCTAACTGATTTTTTGGAAAAATCTTTTGAAACACATATAACATCTAGAGCTACTTTGTTAGTTCAATTTGTTTATATGGTAGAAAGAGATTCTGTGTTGAAATTATATTTTAGAAATCAAAATCAGTTATTCTACGGTCAAAGTATTAGAGTCTTCCCAGATATCGCCCGTTCGACACAGATTCGTCGAAAGAAATTTATAAATATGAGAGCTGAAGTTATACAGAGGGGGGCAAGTTTCATGTTAAGATATCCATGTCAGTGTTTAATCATATACCAAGACTCTAGGTATGTTTTTCATCAACCAGAGCAATTGAGGGGATATCTGGATTCTGATTCCTAGTGACCCTTGTAGAAGGGGGGTAAATTGAGTAAAAGATGGAGAGATAAGATAGTATAGTGTTAACTTTATATTAATTTCTTTGATCTGCTCAGATATAATATGTATGTCTCTTTTTACTTTGCATTATGAATGATTTAAGATAATTCAAGGCAGGGATATACTACTTTTGTATTATTATGTAATATAAGAGAATTGTTGTTTTCCCTTGTTTCTTTTCTTTATACCTTGAATTTGTCAATAATATGGAAAAAATTAATAAACAGTAAATAAAAAAAAAAAAAAAAGAAAACTCCGATCTTCACAGATACCCCCCCCCCTCCCCTTTATCTTCTGCCAAACTGATCCGCACCAGATTAAAGGCCTTCAGCTACCATGCTCGCACGAGCTGGAACAAGGTTTCACCGCCCATTCACCAGAAACCAAGCTGTCTCTCTTTTTCAGGAAAAAAAGCAAAGGCATTGCTGTTCAATCAGACCTTCCCTTAGTCTGCTCATCAAGAAAGAACTAAGAGGCCCATATTCAGAGAAGTTATCCGGCTAAATGAATATTTGGGCACTTAGCTGGATATCTTAGGGGCATTCATTTCGGGGAAGAGTTGCATTAGCCAGATAAGTTATCCAGCTAACTCCAATCTTCAGAGTAAGCTGGATAGTGCGGCTGCACCACTGAATAGCCCTCCAAAGTTAGCCAGATAACCTTGCTATCTGGCCAGTGACTGAGTATAGACCTCTAAGTTCCTCTATCCCTGGCACATATTGTTAAGGTTATTGTTCTGGCTTTGTACTTGTCAGTTCATGAAAATAGATTGCAAGCTGCTTTAAGACTCTGCCTGGGGAAAAAAAAAAAAGCAGAACATCAAATGTTTGTAAAAATAAATGCATAAATATATTTCTGTAAGCCTCCCGACCAGGTCCATAAAATGATGGACTTCCCTGTTCTGCAGGGGTCCATCCCCCCTCAACGTTTAGTTTGTGAGTTCTTCAAAATGGTCACACCGAGGGTGAAGTGGACCTTGATGATGACAGCAGGGTTCAACACGACTCTGTCCCATGTGCTGTTAGGACAGGGAGGGACACCCCCCTCCCTCCCCTCTGCGATCTCCGACTCCATCCATCGGACTAGGCTGACACTTTCTAGCAAAGTCCAGAACTATGTCCCTGCCTGATAAGGTGGTCAACATGGTTACTGAATGAGTCTGAAAATCAGGAGCTTCCCGAGCAGTGACTCACACAACTATTGTTGAGCAGACGGGTCAACCTGTTCTCCTTGGCTCTGTCCTTTCACTTGCTCAGCCGAAAGGGAGGGCTGCTTTGTTTAAAACTTGCCTGTGTGTTTTATGCTCTAAACTGCCATGACCTGTGCCATGGCGGTAAACCAAATGCTCTTTAAATAAGCAAATAAATAAATAAAGATCAGGTATTCTCATCCAGTGAGCACCAAGCCCATTAATCACATTTCCCATAGCATTGCTGGCCCCCCCTGGCTGTCTTGGACCTTTCCACCATGCCCCGCATCCCCATCCTGATAACTGCAGGCATCCCCGGACCCCTGCGCCTGAAATCGCTCCACTTGTGCGCCTGCTCTGCCCCTCTCCTGGAGGAGGAAAGCCGCACTGCTCGCTCAGAGCCCTGGCCTCTCCATTTCACCACTCCAGCGAGCTCCTCGGGAGTGGGACTAAACCTCTCTTCTCTCTGAGCCCTTCCCCGGACCTCTGCGCATCAAAGGACACCCTGGGAGTGCTCCCAGTTTTCTAAATTCACCCCGCTCCTGCACGTCTCCGCTTTGCTGCAAGGTAGTTACCCCGGGAAGAAACCCCCCCCCCCCCCCCCCCACTTCTTGTGCTCTCCACTCTGGTCCAAACCCCAGAAAGGAGGCTGACTCCCCTTGCGAGGAAGAGCCCCTGTGGGGAGCCAGCATCACAGCTAGCAATGGAACACAAGCTCCAGGAAATCACAAGATTTGCCATGCGGGGTCGGACCAAGGGTCCATCAAGTCCAGCATCCTGTTTCCAACAGTGGCCAATCCAGGCTACAAGTAGTAGTACCTGGCAGGATCCCAAACATTAAATAGATCCCATGCTGCTAACACCCAGGTATAAGTAGTGACTTTTCCCAAGACTATAAGTTAATAACAGTTTATAGTCTTTTCCTCCAGGAAACTCACACTTTTTAAAAAATGTATTTATGGTCTGCTTTTCAGCACTTCAAAGTGGATTACATTCAGGTACTTTAGGTAATCCCCTGTCTCCAGAGAGTTCACAATCTAATGCAATGGAGGGTGAAGTGGCTGGCACAAGGAGTGACAAAGGGTTTGAACACTGGCTTCTCTGGTTCATAGCCTACTGCTCTAATCACTAGCCTAGTCCTCCTCTCCAAGTCCTGCATTGGTCAGAGTAAATTCAGAATACTTGAACCCAAGGACAGCTGAAAAGAGACCTCAAGGGAGGGTCTGCAGCACCCCGAGACACTCAAAGTATGAATATGGCACAGACAGCTGCAGAGAGACCTCAGGGGAGGAGATAGTGGCATCCAGAGACACCAAAAGCATGAATACAGCACAAACAGCTGCAAAGCGACCTCAGGGGGAGAGACAGCAGCATCTCCCCAGAGACACCCAAAGTATGAATACAGCACAGATAGGGCCAGCAGCACCCATAATATGAATACAGCACTGATAACTCAAGCGAGAGAAAGGGTTACGGGGGAGGGGGGGAGAAAGCCTTTATTCTGGAGAACGGCCACAGGAGGGCAGCAGTGAGCGCGCTCGCTATTCAATAAGGTGCCTGCGAGCCCAGGTGAAGAACTCAAGCCTTAGTGGGTGGATCTCCTACCGGGTTTTCCCCTGATGCTCCTGAGGGAGGAGCTGGTACCTGAAGAATCTCCTGCTCTTGGGATTTATTAAATCCTATCGGCATTTTCCTATCATCATGAATTACAGGAGCAGGAAGAAGGAAGGAAGCACAGGTGAGAGGAAATCTGGTTCTGCTTAAGTCAATGCTTTCTTGTAGTTTGTCTTTTAATAGACGTGCAGAAAGTGGTAAAGGTGTTTCCTGGGTGTTCTAGGAAGAGGATCCTATAATATTTCCCCTGCTGCTATCAGTGAATAATAATTGAAAGCAGTTTTGTTTGTTTGTTTGGTTTTTTTTTTTACTATGTACAACTCTGGTTAATTGTAGCTACTAAAGCAGGGGCGTGATTGATCCCAACCAGAATCGCCCCATGCAATAGTCAAAAAGTGCCACTAGATGGCAGCACGGACCACACTCGGTGACTTGTGGGAGCCCCTTGTGGCCATTGCCGGGAACGCAAGCTCTGCCTTGTGTACAGTTAACGCCCTGCCAAGTCCGGAGGAGACGTTTGAAACCCCGGACGTGCTGAGCAGTTCTGCTAGTAAAGTAGTGCAATGCTTCCTTTCTCCCATGTGCGGGGGCTGAATTCGGCAAGCACATCCTCCTGCGTGAAAATGTTTTACAGATGGGGTGGGGGAGGACACTCCCCCCCCCCCCCCCCCCCCCCCCCCGTCAACCAAACAGGCAGATCCAGTCCCTGGTTTTGACCCCAGTGCATGCAGGGAGCGTTAGTTCTGAACCCCCTCCAAGAGCTGTCAGACTGGCCGAGTGTTCTAAAGCGCCAAACTCAAGTGCTCGTTCTTCCCTGTGCTGGGTGTTCTGGGCTGCTGATGGACATGTGGGTTCAGATCCCACTTCTAACACACATCTCCACCTCCAAGAGAATCAGACATACAAGCTCTGGTTTTCTTGGTGAGGTGGACCAATGGTTTACACCACAAGGCTCTGAAATAACTCAAAAATTAAATTTCAGCCCTACTAGTAGTAATTTGTAAACCAGCCTTAAAATTGTCCATCTTCCCGAATACCGGAGGGTGACCAATGTAACCCTGACATTTAATAAAGGCTCCAGGGGTGATCTGGGAAGCTATAGACCAATGAGCCTAACCTCAGTGCTGGGGAAACTATTTTTAAAGAATAAAATCACAGAACATATAGATAGGTCTACTTAGTGTTTGGGTACTTTCCAGGTACTTGTAGTCTGGATTGGCCACTGTTGGAAACAGGATGCTGGGCTTGATGGACCCTTGGTCTGACCCAGTATTTATTTATTTACTTATTTACTTAGTCATTTTATATACCGCTGTTCCAGAAGAAGATCACAACTGTTTACAGAAGCAACATTCCTATTTTGGGTCAACACCACATCAGAACATGTTAACTAGACTGTTAACATAGTAATGTGTGATACAAGTTCCTTTTCAATTATCTTCACATGTTAGTCAGAGAGTTGTCTTAATACACTTTGCATCTCTCAATGATTATCACTCATTTAGCTAACAAAACCTATGTTGTTGTTAATATTAAAGTTTTCAGCAGATTGTCATTTTATGTCAGATCACATGGACTTTTGAACAGCCTTGTTTTTAGATCACGTTTGAAGCTCTTTCTTTCTGTAATCAGACATAAAGGCTCAGTTAGAGAGTTCCTGAACATGGGACCCACTGTAGAGAACATTCGGTCTCTTATTTGCATTAGATGGGTGCTCAGCGGTGCAGATATGGTTAATAGTCATTTGTCTGGTGACCTTAGTGTTCACTGTGGTGTGTATGCTTGAAGAGTCAAGCCTAATAAACAAGGGCTTCTGACACTGATGTTAAAAATTAGTGTTAGTACATTATAGTAGTTGCTTGATTGCACTGGCAGCCAGTGTAGAGCTACCAGCCAGGGGTTGATGTGGTCAAATGTTCTTGCCCTTATTAAAAGTCTTGCTGAGGCATTTTGTAGGAGCTGTAATGGTTTTAATAGACCTGAAGGTAAGCCAAGTAATAGGGAGTTGCAGTGATCTAAGTTTTGAGAATATTAGCATGGCAATTCTTATGTTCTTATGACATGATTTAATGGGTCACAGCCAACATGGATTTACCCAACGCAAGTCTTGCCTCACAAATCTGCTTCATTTTTTGAAGGGGTTAATAAACATGTAGATAGAGGTGAACGGGTAGATGTGGTGTATTTTGGATTTTTCAGAAGGCGTTTGACAAAGTTCCTCATGAGAGGAATAAAAGAACATAGAATTGCCATACTGGGTCAGACCCAGGGTCCATCAAGCCCAGTATCCTGTGTCCAACCAAGTCACAAGTACCTGGCAAGTTCCCACAACATTAAATGAATAAATCCCAAGCTACTAATCCTTATTGATTAATAGCGGTTTATGGACTTCTGGTTTGGAACTTATCCAAACCTTTTTTAAACCCAGTTACACTAACTTCCGTAACCACATCCTCTGGCAATGAATTCCAGAGCTTAATTGTGTGTTGAGTGAGAGAGAATTTCTCTGATTTTGTTTTAAATGTGCTACTTGCTAACTTCATGGAGCGCCCCCTAGTCCTTGTATTATCCGAAAGAGTAAATAACCGATTCACATTTACCTGTTCAAGTCTTTTCATGATTTTGTAGGCCTCTATCATATCCCCCCTCAACCGTCTCTTCTCCAAACTGAACAGCCCTAACCTCTTTAGTCTTTCCCTCATAGGGGAGCTGTTCCATCCCCTTTATCATTTTGGTCGCTCTTCTCTGTAATTTCTCCAGTGCAACTATATCTTTTTTGAGATGCAGTGACCAGAATTGTACACAGTACTCTAGGGGAAGTCTGACCAGGGAGCGAAACAGAGGCATAATGACATTTTCTGTTTTATTTGCCACTCCTTTCCTAATAATTCCTAACATTCTGTTTGTTTTCTTGACTGCTGCAGCACACTGAGCCGACGATTTCAATGTATTATCTACTATGATGCCTAGATCTTTTTTCTGGGTGTTAACCAGCTGCAGCAGTCAAAAAAGCAAACAGAATGTTAGGAATTATTAGAAAGGGAATGGTGAATAAAACAGAAAATGTCATAATGCCTCTGTATCACTCCATGGTGAGACCGCACCTTGAATACTGTGTGCAATTCTGGTCGCCGCATCTCCAAAAAGATATAGTTTGCGATGGAGAAGGTACAGAAAAGTGGCAACAAAATGATAAGGGGAATGGAACAGCTCCCCTATGAGGAAAGGCTGAAGAGGTTAGGGCTGTTCAGCTTGGAGAAGAGACGGCTGAGGGGGGATATGATAGAGGTGTTTAAGATCATGAGAGGTCTTGAACGAGTAGATGTGACTCGGTTATTTACACTTTCGAATAATAGAAGGACTAGGGGGCACCCCCCTGAAGTTAGCAAGTAGCACATTTGAAACAAATTGGAAAAAATTCATTTTCACTCAACACACAATTAAGCTCTGGAATTCATTGCCAGAGGATGTGGTTAGTGCAGTTAGTGTTGCTGGGTATAAAAAAGGCTTGGATAAGATCCTGGAGAAGTCAATAAGCTGCTGTTAATCAATAGGGAATGGCCACTGCTTGTTGCCGGCATTAGTAGCATGGGATCTACTTAATGTTTGGGTAGTTGTAACCTGGATTGGCCACTGTTAGAAACAGGATGCTGGGCTTCATGGACCCTCAGTCGGACCCAGTATGGCCAAGATTTTTATGTTCTTGTGATCTTATGTAAGTCAAGTCAGACCTGGATCCACCAGTTTGGTTGACCTGGGGTAAGGTGGTTCACTTTTTTTGCAAGCAATTGTAGCTGGCTGGTGATGACTTTACCTGTGAGAAGTTAGAATGTTCCGGAAACAGGGTAACTTAACTTGGTCAAAGTTTTATAGCTTAAAGTTCTTTTATTTCAACACGGTGACTCCTTGCAGTAAAACACAATTTTGAACAGCAGTCCCCACCACGGACCCGTATTTCGCCAGTCCGGCTGCTTCGGACTTATAAGTATGCAGGAGCTCCTGCATACTTTACTTATTTATTTATAACTTTTTTATATACCGAGGTTCAATTAACAAGGTTAATTATCACTTCGGTTTACATTATAACCAGCAAAATACTTATAAGAATTCCCATGACACAGATTGTTGTTTAAAATGATTCCCCCGAAGCAGCCGGACTGGCGGAGTACGGGTCCGTGTTGGGGGCTGCCGTTCAAAATTGTGTTTTACTGCAAGGAGTCACGGTGTTGAAATAAAAGAACTTTAAGCTATAAAACTTTTGACCAAGTTAAGTTTTTTGTGTGTGCTTCTGGTGCTTACAATTAACTGTACAAAGTGCATTGGTCTCCAGTGTATTACTGGACATTCTCCCGGAAACAGGTTAAGTCGTCATATTATTTTGAAACTGCCTTAATACATAATGTCTGAGCCAGAACACATAAGCTGATTGTTTGTTTCTATGATTTCTTGTTCATTTATGAATCTTTATTAGGAATGATTTTATGCAATCTGCCCCGAAACACATTGAGAAATATTAAGTAATGCTAATTTGATAAATAAATAATTTATGCACATTCAGTGTTTTGCATTGATTTTCCTGGAGGTGAAATACATGGAAAAAAAAAATCATGGAATTAATGTTTTGTTTAAAAAAATTATACAGTGTCAGCCTACACTAAGTCTTCTGCCTCTTGGGTACCAGATGGCTATGCCTCGCCAATCCTCTTAGTGCTTTAAACCATTTCTTGACCCCCTACATCCACCCTTATCCCTAGCTGCTCACTTCCCACTCATACCCTCCACCCAACTGCTACCTGTCCCCACTCTCCCAAGTGCCCCCATCCCCAAGTATCTGCCCTGCCTCCCAGTCTGAGTTCCCATTCTCCCGTCTGCACTCGCTGTCCCACTCCCTCCCTGCCTCCTGGGGATCTTTCTCCTCCACTCCTCTCTCTCCACTGCCAGCCAGCAGGGGGTCCGGCTCTGCGGGGGGGGGGGGGGGGTTTTGAACTGTGTGAGAGGGCGAAGAAGCAGGGTTAGCAACACCAGGCCCCCAGCACTGCTTTCCTGCCAGGCCATGGAGGAGGAAGGTGGGAGAGAATTTGGGGTACGCTGGCTCTTTCTCCTTCCATTGAAGGGAGCAGCAAGCTGGGACTGGAGGGGACATCCTGCACAGTGCTGGCCGCAGACTTTTTTTGCCACCCTCGGCACAGTCCTAATGTACCTGCTCGGAAATCCAGTCCTAGGAGCTGGGCCCTGGGGAATCTCCCGCAGCCGAGATTTATTAAAACCTCCCTGCACTTCCCTCTCATGCATGGCGGCAGCAGCCTCAGGGACAGGGGAGGGATGCAAAGGCACAAGGCAAACAGGTTCTGCTCAGCGGCGCCTTCTTAACATTGTTTCTCTGTAATAACTGGACAGGAAGAAGCGAGGTAAATGTTGTTCCCTCTCCTGGGAGCCGCAGGAGGCTCAGATTAGAGTCTCTCTCCTTCCAGCGCCTGCCTGCGGCTGAGCTCTCCAGGCCTGGACTCTCCCTCTCCTGGGCCCCAGTCTGCAGCACAAGCAATGTGCAGGGAGCTGGAGGAAGCAGGAGCCCTTCCTAGGCTGGCTCATAATAAAATGCTGGCAGCGTATGGGAGGCCCTTTCCGAGGTGGCATCTGAGCACACTGGGCAGGATCGGGCCCTGGAGGAGTTCGGGGGGCTTCTGGCAGAGCTGCAGCTCGGTCATGTTTCATCGAGCAGCGGATTCAGATGAGTTGAGCAGACTTCTGCTTTGCTATATCAGACTTATTCAACATAAGAAGTGCCAAGCTGGGGCTGACCAAGGGTCCATTAAGACTGGTATCCTGCCACAGTGACCAAGTTGGATCTCTAGGAGGTAGCCAGCAGATCCCATAAAGTAGATCCATTCCTTGTTGCTCTGTCTCAGAGGTCAGCACTGGCTTTTCCCCCACTCTACCCGGCTAAAAACTGTTTATGGATTTTTCCTGCTGGAATTACTCCAAATCAAGATACCTTAGCCACTTCCTCCTGGCAATATATTCCACAGCTTGATTGTGCACTGAGAGGGAAAAGCTACTTTCTCTGATTACTTTTAAATCTATCTGTTAGTTTCTTGGCATTGCTAGCTTGTACAGACGGGATAAAGACCTCACTGGCAACTACGAGCCAGCAGACGTTCTCTCTAACTTCTGATGCTATGTAGTTTTGAACTAAATGCTTCAAGTTTCGAACTTGACCCTGGTGGGTTGAAAAATTTGCCTTCTGCACTCTCCCTTCTCCTTCCTTCGGGTGAGAGATCCGAGACCCTCCCCAGCCTCCTGCTCTCCGCGCCGGGATTTCAGAGCGGTGCTGGACCCTGGGACACAGGAGAGGGAGTCCAGGCCCGGAGTCCTCAGCCGCAGGCAGGCGCTGGGAGGAGAGGGACTCTAATCTGAGCCTCCTGCAGCTCCCAGGAGAGGGAACACATTTCCCCAATGGCTGCACGTTCGGTTATTACAGGAGAAACAGGGGTGCAAGCAGAGTGATCCTCCCCTTTAAGACATTTCCCCACCCACTTTCTCCATCTGCGGCTTCAAGCCTCCAAACTGCCTCAGGTGCGCTGAACTTCCACATCCCCAGGTAAAGGATTGCAGGCGCTGTTCCAAACATTGACCACAGGAGAGAGCCATTGCATAGTGGGAGCTCTCACTGCTGCCCTCCTGTGGCCATTCTCCAGAATACAGCTTGCGCCGTTTACCTGTTACCTGACGGTGCTGGGTGACAGCCTTATTCCCACCTGCACCTGATTTCTTCCCTCCGTCCCCTGCATTTCTCATTTAAACATTTTATTTCTGGCATTTATTTTTAGTTTTGCATTGTTATCGTGCTGCAGGTCCTCTGCAGCGCTGTGCCATGCCAATAAGTATTCAGCATGACAAATCCCTGCCTCACAGAGCTTACAATCTGTCTGAGTAACCGGGGCAATAAGAAATAAACTTCCCAAGGTTACCAGGACTGTCAATGGAAGATGGGAGATTTGAACCCTGGTTCCCAGCCCCTGGCTCAAATCAATCTGCCCTTTCCTTGTCAGAGCATTACCATCTCCCCCACTGAGGTCTCTCTTCACTTCTCTGTGCTGTATTCACACTTTGGGTCTCATCCTCCAGTTGTCCGTGTTCTAGTCACACTTTGTGTGTCCTTGTGGTCAAGTAACCTGGATTTATGCTAAGTGATGCATGACTCAGGAGGGGGTCACTATTCAGAAGGTTTGTCCAGGTAAGTTCGAGACTTAGCCGGATGAACTGCAGGTTTCAAATTTCCCACCACGCTAGCTAAATGTCGTAGGCAGTCAGGGGTGTTCTGGGGTGAAGATATCCCGCTAATTCAGACTTTCTCCAGATAGATAATCAATTGAGCACCTAATTGGCAGCAGTCCATTGAATATCCATGACAATCTATCCAGCTAACTTTACCTGGAGAAATTGACTGCTCATCGCACTGCTGAATATTGACCCACTTAATTTTCCGGGATCTTTGTCCTGGTGCTTGTGTTCCATTGTTCACCACGTTGTGGTATTTCACAGTGTAAAGAATTTCCAATAAATATAACCTCAGTTTGTTCAGAGTTGTGGGTGCTGGAGGGAGATAGGTGGGTTACTCCTGCAAAGGTGCTGAACTATTACTGGGGCTTTTCCTGCTTCTTTGCCTGCTGAAGAAGAGGCGATAGGTCAGCAGGGATCCCGATCCAGTCTGGTAGATAGAAAGCATCGTAATGCATAACTTTCAGGAACTCGGAGTCAGGGAGAGTGAAGTTGGTGAGGTAAACGGTTTCTCCTCCGGCCAGGTAACCCGCCCAGTAGCCGAAGGTGCCAATAGTCATGATGGTGTGATTGCAGTGGGCAAGAAGGGCAAAGTCCTTCCCAGGCGAGGACTCCATCCCATCCCCAGAAAAATAAACATCTCCTCTGGAAGCGTTAATGTTCTCCTTACACCAACCTATTCCATTGCTGGTCACTATGAAGACGGGCTCCTGATACTTACTACGGAAATAATCCATCGCCTTTTCTAGGTAAGCCTTGTCTGCCACCACCCCTTTCCACGTGTTAGGCATGACATGGACATAGTCCCCCCTTCGCACGTGGACCCCGATGAAGGTGGCATTCTTCCTGCTCCCTTTCATCTTCTCTAAATACATGTTGGCCTCGTCCCTGATGAAGTCATGGAAGGTGAACTCCTGGAGGATTTCCTCTCGGATGTGGTGGTAGAAGGTCCATGAGCAGGGGTAGCCGGTGAGCATCACATATTTCCCTTCAATGCGTTGGTACTCCTCTGACATCCAGTCATGGACCCAGTAGTTCCTCCAGGGAATCTTACCAACCACGTCCTGATGTAGCACTGGTAGGCTGATCTTGAAGATAGGGGCCAGCCAGTTGTAGGTTGCTTGCTGTATGTAGGCCTCATGGCCGTTGAGCTTGGCCAAGGCAAACAAAGTGGCATACTGTCCCATTTGGTTCCCCAAGCGACCGCTGGAATTCACCGTCCAAATGCCTTTGCCTTTCTTCTTGACCTTACATTCCTTGGGCTTGTTGCTGTCCTCTGTGATCTGGGGCTCAGAGTCATTCTTTAACCTGGTAGAGTCAGCTGGGAGTGCTCTCCCTTGTTGCCTAAGCCTTTTGTCCCTGACTTGAAAGATTACAGACAGGGAGAAGATGCTCAGAGTGACAAACCCAAGGATGTAACCCTTCCGGGACATCTTGATAGCTGCCAGTTTCTTCTCCGCCAAAATCCGTGGCCGGCCTACAAGAGAAAGATGGAAGACATGAGAACTGGTGACCTGGTGAAGAGCTATAGCCAAGGGTCCAAGGAGAATATGGGGCAGGTTAAACCAATCATTTTGTCACAAATGGAGTAACACCCCCCCCCCCCCCCCCCCCCAGGACTGAACATTCGCCAGTTCCTCCTGTTCCTGCCATACGTTTGCTGAACAATATTCAATAATATATAGTGACATATATATAGTTCTCAATCTTTATTAGTGAAAATTTCATAAAACAAATCCCAAAGTTATTTTTCCATATTACCCCAGACAATAATCATTTAAAAATATCTCATCATACCCATTCACATCACATTCATTCTTCATACCACTCACACATATCTTACTATTACTTATTTATAAAAGCTTTGATAGTTTAAATTAAACATAAATGTAAACCTTTTCACATAACATTATCAGTTTTAAATACAATCTGTTTGTAAGCAGAGAGAGTTCTATTGCACAAAACTTTCTTCGTTCCAAGAACTCCAATCCTCTAATCCTTCATCTTCTCAACATGTTTCGCCTTCCCCCAGGCTTCTTCAGGAGAACTTCTGAGGAATCTCCTGCTGCTCATGTATCCTCAACATCTATCCAAAGGGTTTTTCATCTACAACATTTCACAAATTTAATTAATACCTTCAAAATATATTAACCCCCCCAACACCTTTTTATTTCTACTTTTAAGTATATTCCACAAGCTATTTTACCTGAATGTCCCAAAAACCTTTTCTCAGACGTACAACCAGACATATCCCCGACTCTTATTTCATAACGTCTTGCATATTCAAATTTGTAGAACACTTCGTCTCACATACTATAAACCTAAAGTGAAGTAAATCAGGATAATGACTTGAAGAAGTTTTTCATCTTCTTTTAAAGAATTATAGCATACGCGGTAAAAAGGAAACCTTACCTTTTCAATCTTTGGCGAAAACGCCACCACCATAGCTCAAAGAGATTTGTTGAGTAAGTTCTTTTTGATTGGTGCCGAGAGATTTAAAAGGACGGGAGAAGACGTAAGGTATACTACCGTTGATTTACTCGATGGCGGCGTTTCTTTGAGCTATGGTGGTGGCGTTTTCGCCAAAGATTGAAAAGGTAAGGTTTCCTTTTTACCGCGTATGCTATAATTCTTTAAAAGAAGATGAAAAAATTCTTCAAGTCATTATCCTGATTTACTTCTCTTTAGGTTTATAGTATGTGAGACGAAGTGTTCTACAAATTTGAATATGCAAGACGTTATGAAATAAGAGTCGGGGATATGTCTGGTTGTACGTCTGAGAAAAGGTTTTTGGGACATTCAGGTAAAATAGCTTGTGGAATATACTTAAAAGTAGAAATAAAAAGGTGTTGGGGGGGTTAATATATTTTGAAGGTATTAATTAAATTTGTGAAATGTTGTAGATGAAAAACCCTTTGGATAGATGTTGAGGATACATGAGCAGCAGGAGATTCCTCAGAAGTTCTCCTGAAGAAGCCTGGGGGAAGGCGAAACATGTTGAGAAGATGAAGAAGGATTAGAGGATTGGCGTTCTTGGAACGAAGAAAGTTTTGTGCAATAGAACTCTCTCTGCTTACAAACAGATTGTATTTAAAACTGATAATGTTATGTGAAAAGGTTAACATTTATGTTTAATTTAAACTATCAAAGCTTTTATAAATAAGTAATAGTAAGATATGTGTGAGTGGTATGAAGAATGAATGTGATGTGAATGGGTATGATGAGATATTTTTAAATGATTATTGTCTGGGGTAATATGGAAAAATAACTTTGGGATTTGTTTTATGAAATTTTCACTAATAAAGATTGAGAACTATATATATGTCACTATATATTATTGAATATTGATTGGCTTGTGATATATGAGTAAATTGCCAAGATTATTGTATACGTTTGCTGAAAGCAGGCTGTTGGCCTCAGACTCTGCAGAGCCAACCTGGCTGGGGAAGCCCAAGCTGTGCTCTTTCCCCTTCCAACACAAAGTACGCACTTTCAGTCCACTCCTGCAAATCCCCTTCCTCGGCCTCTCCCTATTATCCTCCTCTCCTCTGGGTCAAAGGAGAAAAGGTGTGCAGTGATAACACTGAGTCCCACAAAGTATACAAGACAAATAAAGGTTTCTGCGGTCGGTCAGGGGTATGAGCCAGCAAACCTGGGGCCTGTTAGATCTAAAGCTTTTCCCTGTCCTCTCATGACTCTTCCTTCCTCTCATCCTAGAAATGTCCAGCTCGCCAGGGCCAGGCTGAACCAGCTCCTGCATTTACCGCCCTCATCATGGACCTGCAGTTTCTGTTCGGTCATGGCGGAGTTGCAGGAAGACAGGCCGATGAGCAAGACACAGGTGAGACATCTGTGTCAGACAGACCTGGGGCCTAGTTCGCTAAGCTTTAACCCCCCTCCCATAGACCAAGAACTAGAGAGAAAACTCGGTGAAGCAGGCCCTTCAGCTCCACCAGTGAGAGCTCCCCCCCCCCCCCCCTTCCCCGCATCAGCTCAGGAAGAATGATTTTGGAATAAGGTGTCTCAATTAGAACTCGGCTCTCCCTACTTTTCTCCCACTCCCTGGACTCTGCAATGGAAGTAACTTTGCACATTAGGGCACCTCTTGCACCTGAGAGCAATTTTAGAAAAGTATTTTAATTAAGGTAATTAATCTTATTACCTTGGATTTAAAATTTCTCAGTAAATTAAGAACAGTTTGACCTGATTTCCAGTCTCATTCACATGTGACAAGTGGGTGTGTCACTACCTGCAAAATCCACCCCACATTACTATTCCTGCAAAGGGAAAACATGACCTTTTTATTAAACAAAAAAGTAACAAAGAAACCCAGAAACATGAGAGCAGCAAAAGATTGTCTGCCTATCCACCCTTACAGTTCCCGTCACTCCCTCAGAGATCCGCTGTGCTTATCCCAAGCTTTCCTGACTTCAGATCCTGTCCTCATCTCCACCACCTCCACGGGGAGGCCGTTCCACACATCCTCCACCCTCTCTGCAAAGAAATATTTTTCCAAGATGACTCCTGAGTCTGCCCCCTTTCACCCTCATCTCATGAGCGCTCCTCGTTCTAGAGCCTCCTTTCCAGTGAAAAGAGGCTCCCCTTCTGTGCATTTATTAAATCTCTCTCTCATAACTCTCCTATCTCCCCGTTCCTCCAGGGTGTACAGGTTTAGATCTTAAGTTTATCCCCATAAGCTTTAGAAGGAAGCCCACTGACCATTTTAGTAGCCCCCTCTGCACCGACCCCATCCTGTTCCTATCCTTCTGAAGGTGCGATCTCCAGGATTGTACTCAGTGAGGTCTCACCAGGGACCTATACAGGGGCAATGTCACCTCCCTTTGTCTGCTGACCAGTCCTCTCCCCGTGCAGCCAAGCATCTTTCTGGCTTTTGCCATCGCTTTATGCACCTGTTTATCACCTTTAGATCATCCGATCCGATCAGCCCCGGATCCCACTTTTTTTTTTTTTCGTGCTTGGTTCTTTTTTTTCTGATTTTTAGGGGCTTTTATATCTTAGGAAATTGAGTGTCAGCTCCCCTGGTAATAGCAAGGCCCCTGGCATGCACTGAGAGTCTCGCTACCCCCGGCTTAGCCTCTCCCCACAGAAATAGAGTTATAGGGTGACCCCCCCCCCTCCCCATGTCCTCCTTCACGTATGTGTCTATCGGGGGGGGCAGCACCTGGCCAGGTCCCTGTCATCACCTGCCCTCTTCCAGTCCCCCACCCATACCCAAGGCTTTCCACCCCATTTCAGGGGCCATTTGGGCTTTCACTCTGCAAAATTCTGCATCGCCCGGAGCTGATGCAATTTACTGTAGAAAAGTGCAGCGTGAAGCACTCGGGGACAAAGAAGCCCAGCCACAGGTGCACGGCGCCGGGTTCAGTCTTGGGAGTCACTCACCACCCAGGAAAAGGAGCTCGGAGTCCTTGTGGACAATCCAAGGAAACCCTCGGCTCACTTCAGAAAACTAAAGAGACTGCTAGGAAGAATCCGAAAAGGAACGGAGAATAAAACGGAAAATATCAGATTGCTCCTGTATCGCTCCATCGTGTGATTGCACTTTGAGTACTGCGTGCAGTTCTGGTCGCCCCATCTCATGGAAGACAGAGCGGCACTAGAAAAGGTGCAGAGGAGAGCTACCACCCAGGAAAGAGATCTAGGCATCATAGTGGATAACACATTGAAATCCTCCGCTCAGTGTGCTGCAGCAGTCAAAAAGCAAACAGAATGTTGGGAATTATTAGGAAGGGAATGGTGAATAAAACAGAAAATGTCATAATGCCTCTGTATCGCTCCATGGTGAGACCGCACCTTGAATACTGTGTACAATTCTGGTCGCCGCATCTCAAAAAAGATATAGTTGCAATGGAAAAGGTACAGAGAAGGGCAACCAAAATGATAAAGGAGATAGAACAGCTCCCCTATGAGGAAAGGCTGAAGAGGTTAGGACTTTTCAGCTTGGAGAAGAGACGGCTGAGGGGGGATATGATAGAGATGTTTAAGATCATGAGAGATCTTGAACGAGTAGATGTGACTCGGTTATTTACACTTTCGAATAATAGAAGGACTAGGGGGCACTCCATGAAGTTAGCATGGGGCACATTTAAGACTAATCGGAGAAAATTCTTTTTCACTCAACGCACAATAAAGCTCTGGAATTTATTACCAGAGGATGTGGTTAGTGCAGTTAGTGTAGCTGGGTTTAAAAAAGGTTTGGATAGGTTATTGGAGGAGAAGTCCATTAATGGCCATTAATCAAGTTTACTTAGGGAATAGCCACTGCTATTAATTGCATCAGTAGCATGGGATCTTCTTAGTGTTTGGGTAATTGCCAGGTTCTTGTGGCCTGGTTTGGCCTCTGTTGGACACAGGATGCTGGGCTTGATGGACCCTTGGTCTGACCCAGCATGGCAATTTCTTATGTTCTTATAAAGGGGATGGAGCATCTTTCCTATGATGAGAGGCTACACAGGCCAGGGCTCTTCAGGCTGGAAAACAGACAGCTGAGAGGGGACACGAGAGTCGATTATAAAATCAGAAGTGGGCTGGAACAGGTGAACAAGGAACAGATATTTACCCTTTCCGGTTCAGCAGGGACTAGGGGACACTGCCGAAAACTGATACATTTAAATCAAATTTAAGAGAGATTTTTTCCAAAAAAAGCTAGGACACGTGTCTGGAAGACAGGTCCGTTGTTAATTATTTGCAGACAGCCTTAGGGATCAGAGCAGGGAAAAGATCAGCCCATCGGGATCGTCCGGCTGCTTCCAGGCAAGCCAGCCCGGCCACTGTGGGAGCCAGCATGCTGGGCTCCAGGGGCCCTTGGTTCGGCCCTGCCTGGCACCTCTCGTGTAAACCGCCCCAGAGCAGAACTGAAGCATCATCCCTGGCTCTCCCCTGTGTGCAAAATCCATCCTGTTTTTATTTATTTATTCAGAGCTGGGGGGGGGTTCAGCTTCCACCAGAAACTCAAATATCGCAGTTCTGAGCACCAGCTGCTTCCCTTGGAAGCTTCACTAAGGTTACTTGTGAAGATGGGGTGAACTGTTCACAGGGGGGGGGTACACGGGGGGGGGGGGGAAAGCCTGCCAGGCTGCAGAAGTACTCGAGGACCAGGCTGGGAACCTAGGAGCTTACAAGTCCCCTGTCCCCTTCTTCCTCACTGCCCAGTGCAACCCCATGCAGGGACATGGGACGAAATAAATATATCTATATCTATATACACCCACACACAGACAGACACAGAATTACTGTCTTATGCAGTCAAGGATCGGAAAGGAGCAGGATTCAGTAGCTGGACAGACCATTTCGGACCTCCAATGGGGACCCTAGGAATGGTGCATGCTGGGTCCATCTCTTAAGCTGAGAGGCAGGCGCATGGAATTCTAAGCTACGAAAGGGAAAGCAGCGGCCAGCAGCCCGTCCGGCCACACATCCTGGATCAGATCCCCTGGATTAGTTCTACCTCACCACCTGCAGCCCTGGAAAAAGAGCAGATGTGACCGCCAGGGCCCCAGCTGCCATTCTCTCCAGGGTAAGATTTTCTTCTGTGCAGTCAGTTCCCCCTACAACTCCTCCTCCTCCGTCTTATTCCTAGCGGAAGAATTCATAAGAGCGGTAATAGTTTTCTGGGCTGTTGGCCTCCCCCCCCCCAAAAAAAAACAAAACAAAAAACATGAAAGGGGTAAAAAGTGAAAAAGAAATGACTCGCCTTCCATAACTAAAGAAAGCTTTGGATTTCAGCATTGCAAACCTTGAGAGGAATTTCTGTCCAGAAGGAGATTGCGCACCTTCTTCTCAGATTTGTTTTCTGCAAGGCTGAAATCACCACTTATAACAGTGCATTCCTTATCAGAGCTCCTGACCATGAACCCCACACATCACTCGTCCCTGCTATAGGAACACTCCCCCCTCTATAAGATCTTTGTACCTTCCCCAGACACAGATCCCTATTATAGGAACACTCCCCCTCTATAAGATCTTTGTACCTTCCCCAGACACGGATCCCTCTTATAGGAACCCTCCCCTCTATAAGATCTTTGTACCTTCCCCAGACACGGATCCCTGCTATAGGAACACTCCCCCCTCTATAAGATCTTTGTACCTTCCCCAGACACAGATCCCTATTATAGGAACACTCCCCCTCTATAAGATCTTTGTACCTTCCCCAGACACGGATCCCTCTTATAGGAACCCTCCCCTCTATAAGATCTTTGTACCTTCCCCAGACACAGATCCCTGTTATAGGAACACTCCCCCCTCTATAAGATCTTTGTACCTTCCCTAGACACGGATCCCTGCTATAGGAACACTCCCCCTCTATAAGATCTTTGTACCTTCCCCGGACGCGGATCCTTGCTATAGGAACACTCCCCTCTATAAGATCTTTGTACCTTCCCCAGACGCGGATCCCTGCTATAGGAACACTCCCCTCTATAAGACCTTTGTACCTTCCCCAGACACGGATCCCTCTTATAGGAACACTCCCCCTCTATAAGATCTTTGTACCTTCCCCAGACACAGATCCCTGTTATAGGAACACTCCCCTCTATAAGATCTTTGTACCTTCCCCAGACACAGATCCCTGTTATAGGAACACTCCCCCTCTATAAGATCTTTGTACCTTCCCCAGACACAGATCCCTGTTATAGGAACACTCCCCTCTATAAGATCTTTGTACCTTCCCCAGACACAGATCCCTGTTATAGGAACACTCCCCTCTATAAGATCTTTGTACCTTCCCCAGACACAGATCCCTGTTATAGGAACACTCCCCTCTATAAGATCTTTGAACCTTCCCCAGACACGGATCCCTCTTATAGGAACCCTCCCCTCTATAAGATCTTTGTACCTTCCCCAGACACGGATCCCTGTTATAGGAACACTCCCCCTCTATAAGATCTTTGTACCTTCCCCAGACACGGATCCCTGTTATAGGAACACTCCCCTCTATAAGATCTTTGTACCTTCCCCAGACACGGATCCCTGTTATAGGAACACTCCCCTCTATAAGATCTTTGTACCTTCCCCAGACACGGATTCCTGTTATAGGAACACTCCCCTCTATAAGATCTTTGTACCTTCCCCAGACACAGATCCCTGTTATAGGAACACTCCCCCTCTATAAGATCTTTGTACCTTCCCCAGACACAGATCCCTGTTATAGGAACACTCCCCCTCTATAAGATCTTTGTACCTTCCCCAGACACGGATCCCTGTTATAGGAACACTCCCCCCTCTATAAGATCTTTGTACCTTCCCCAGACACAGATCCCTACTATAGGAACACTCCCCCTCTATAAGATCTTTGTACCTTCCCCAGACACAGATCCCTACTATAGGAACACTCCCCCTCTATAAGATCTTTGTACCTTCCCCAGACACAGATCCCTGTTATAGGAACTCTCCCCTCTATAAGATTTTTGTACCTTCCCCAGACACGGATCCCTGTTATAGGAACACTCCCCTCTATAAGATTTTTGTACCTTCCCCAGACACAGATCCCTGTTATAGGAACACTCCCCCTCTATAAGATCTTTGTACCTTCCCCAGACACAGATCCCTGTTATAGGAACACTCCCCCTCTATAAGATCTTTGTACCTTCCCCAGACACAGATCCCTACTATAGGAACACTCCCCCTCTATAAGATCTTTGTACCTTCCCCAGACACAGATCCCTGTTATAGGAACACTCCCCCTCTATAAGATCTTTGTACCTTCCCCAGACACAGATCCCTGTTATAGGAACACTCCCCCTCTATAAGATCTTTGTATCTTCCCCAGACACAGATCCCTACTATAGGAACACTCCCCCTCTATAAGATCTTTGTACCTTCCCCAGACACAGATCCCTGTTATAGGAACACTCCCCCTCTATAAGATCTTTGTACCTTCCCCAGACACAGATCCCTACTATAGGAACACTCCCCCTCTATAAGATCTTTGTACCTTCCCCAGACACAGATCCCTACTATAGGAACACTCCCCCTCTATAAGATCTTTGTACCTTCCCCAGACACAGATCCCTGTTATAGGAACTCTCCCCTCTATAAGATTTTTGTACCTTCCCCAGACACAGATCCCTGTTATAGGAACACTCCCCCTCTATAAGATTTTTGTACCTTCCCCAGACACAGATCCCTACTATAGGAACACTCCCCCTCTATAAGATCTTTGTACCTTCCCCAGACACAGATCCCTGTTATAGGAACACTCCCCCTCTATAAGATCTTTGTATCTTCCCCAGACACAGATCCCTACTATAGGAACACTCCCCCCTCTATAAGATCTTTGTACCTTCCCCAGACACAGATCCCTGTTATAGGAACACTCCCCCTCTATAAGATCTTTGTACCTTCCCCAGACACAGATCCCTACTATAGGAACACTCCCCCTCTATAAGATCTTTGTACCTTCCCCAGACACAGATCCCTACTATAGGAACACTCCCCCTCTATAAGATCTTTGTACCTTCCCCAGACACAGATCCCTGTTATAGGAACTCTCCCCTCTATAAGATTTTTGTACCTTCCCCAGACACAGATCCCTGTTATAGGAACACTCCCCCTCTATAAGATTTTTGTACCTTCCCCAGACACGGATCCCTGTTATAGGAACACTCCCCCCTATAAGATCCTTGTACCTTCCCCAGACACGGATCCCTCTTATAGGAACCCTCCCCCTCTATAAGATCTTTGTACCTTCCCCAGACACGGATCCCTCTTATAGGAACCGTCCCCCTCGATAGCAATTTTACATGGTCTCCAGTTTCTCTCTTTTGCTGACTATTCAATTCTCTTCGGGTTTCTGTCACTTCATCCTCCAGTAGGAATCGCAGCTCCAGTTATGCTGTGGGTTACAGGAGAAGCCAAAGCCAGCTCCTGTTATCCCGCCGCTTACCTGCATGAGGTGCTTAGGATCCAGTGAGGGGTTTTTTTGCCCCTTTTAGATAAAGCCTCTCCGAGAGCACAGATGAAGTCGGCTCCTTTCTAGGGACTCCTGCTGTCCCAGAGCATTTTGGCACCATCTCTTCCTGGAGAAGAAAGAAGCAGCTGCTGCCACACCTGCTTCGCCCTGGTTTTTTCATCCGACACAAAAACTAGCAAAGAGGAGTGGCATTACCAATTTGAATAGATTACACCACATCACACTTGCCAGCAGCCACGCCGTGTAGGAGAAAATGAATGCTTAAGAAATGGATGGGACTTTAGCAGGAAGTACCCTGAAGCACTATGACCTAGCGCTGTGCTGCATGCCTTCTACCTGTCCCTGCCAGCGTGGCTCGGCTCTGCAGTTGGCTCAGGGCATTAACCCTCTCTGCAGCGCACAGGAAGCCTCCTTGTCCCCGCTCAAACTTAATAATTAATGGCTCAGACTTCATTCGCTGAGATAAGGGCCTTTTCCTACCCAGCTGGGGCTCACTCCAGAAGCCGGCAGCTGGTGGCCAAGGCCATGGGCAAGAAAGGGTCTTGACAGGAGTCAGTGCCCGGGCTTCCCCTGGGTCGGGGAGGAGGGCACAGGGAAGGGAAGTGGTAATTATTAGCCAAGGTGTATGGAAGGGCGTCTCCCATTGTTTCCATTTCTGGCCTGGGACTCTCCTGCAGGGAATCAGCAGGTTGGTTAAAGAAGCACAGAGCTGCCTGGGCCTTGACGGTGCCACCAGGCGCCAGGAGAAGGAGTTTATTCTCACGGAAGCATCCAATGGGTTCTTTGCTCTCCATGGGGGTCAGTTGGAGCCCAGCAGCCCTTTCGGTATAATGCAACTATCGAGTGTGTCCCGGAGTCCTCCTCCGCCAAGATAAAATATGGAAGACAAAGCCAAGGAGACGGCTGTAAAAGCCTAGGACCAAGGGAGGAATTTCAGTCCTTCCTTGTCATCGCTGGGCTTCCTTCCTCCTCTGCCCCCCACATCAAAACACTACAGACAATTGCAGGGCCCAGACAGAGTCTCAGAGCCTTCTCTCGCACCTGCAACGCCCCCCCCCCCCCCCCCCCCACTTCACTCCAATACTATTTACAACTCTGTAAACTAAAAAAAACTGGTGCTGGGGAGGGGAAGGCAATGTATTCACAGAGGAAGACACAGATTGAATTTACAGCTGCAGGAGGAGATAAAGTGACTCCCCCAGGGTCACACACAGAGAGTCAGTGCCAGAGCAGGGGATTAGAGCTGAGGCACAGGGAGATAAAGTGACTCCCCCAGGGTCACACACAGAGAGTCAGTGCCAGAGCAGGGGATTAGAGCTGAGGCACAGGGAGATAAAGTGACTCCCCCCAGGGTCATACACAGTCAGTGACAGAGCCGGGGGTTAGAGCTGAGGCACAGGGAGATAAAGTGACTCCCCCCAGGGTCATACACAGTCAGTGACAGAGCCGGGGATTAGAGCTGAGGCACAGGGAGATAAAGTGACTCCCCCCAGGGTCATACACAGTCAGTGACAGAGCTGGGGATTAGAGCTGAGGCACAGGGAGATAAAGGGACTCCCCCAGGGTCACATACAGAGAGTCAGTGCCAGAGCCGGGGATTAGAGCTGAGGCACAGGGAGATAAAGTGACTCCCCCCAGGGTCACACACAGAGAGTCAGTGCTGAGCCAGGGATTAGAGCTGAGGCACAGGGAGATAAAGTGACTCCCCCCAGGGTCACACACAGTGGACAGAGCCGGGGATTAGAGCTGAGGCACAGGGAGATAAAGTGACTCCCCCCAGGGTCATACACAGTCAGTGACAGAGCCGGGGATTAGAGCTGAGGCACAGGGAGATAAAGTGACTCCCCCCAGGGTCATACACAGTCAGGGACAGAGCTGGGGATTAGAGCTGAGGCACAGGGAGATAAAGGGACTCCCCCAGGGTCACATACAGAGAGTCAGTGCCAGAGCCGGGGATTAGAGCTGAGGCACAGGGAGATAAAGTGACTCCCCCCAGGGTCACACACAGAGAGTCAGTGCTGAGCCAGGGATTAGAGCTGAGGCACAGGGAGATAAAGTGACTCCCCCAGGGTCACACACAGTGGACAGAGCCATTGATTAGAGCTCGCATTTATGCAGCATCCACGGGTACCTTCCCCCACAGATTTTGCCCCAGTCTGAGCATATTTTCCCTTTCAGTCTTCCTTGCTGAATAAAAACGTGCCGAGATCTGCAGCTGTGACATTTTCTCACTTGGAATTAAGAAATATAACCTGCCCGCATTATTGCCTCTCTCTCCACCCAAGCCTACCTGCTGGGGTGGGGGGAGAAGCACATGCATTTCTCATCCTCACGCTCTCGGGTCTCCCACAACATTAGCGATGGGGACGACGTGAGGCAGGAATGGGGGGGGAATGTCTTCATTCCTGCCTTATTCATAGACCCCCACCTGCCATTAGGGGCATGAGGCTGTTGTCGGCTCCTCACTAATTAAGATAATTAAAGTCTGCCTAGTTCTCTACTTGCCACGACATTGGATCCAACCTCCACCACCGACGGTGCCCAGGACCACATCCGTACTCTCATATAATCTGCACCGCTTTAAACCATTCCCCCTTCACAAGCTCCTCCAGGAGGTGCCTTTACCCCCACTGAGCTACTAGCAAAAGACAAAAGGAAGAGACGCATCCGCAGGAAAAAGAGAGACTGAGGACATCGCCAGTGAAACACATCTTCTTTGTCCTCAGTCTCTCTTTTTCCTGTGGGTGCACTGCTTCCTTTTGTCTTTTGCTGTCCTCAGTCTCTCTTTTTCCTGCGGATGCGTCTCTTCCTTTTGTCTTTTGCTAGTAGCTCAGTGTAAACGCACCGATTCTCACCCACATATTGACTCTGAGGTACTTATGAGCAGGGATTGCATCACCTTTTGGCTTCCTCCTCCCCTGGATAAATATTTTTTAGCTGCCCAGGTATCTTCTCAGCAGGGAGCCATCTCATGGAAGTTTATTACTCCCCTGCTGCACTTTTTACAAGGATTGGGGGAGCCTGGATTTGCCATTCTATGTTCCCATCTAGACCTGAATTTTACATGCTCTTTATGGATCTCTGTCGCCTACATTTCAGAAAGTGCCTACCCCCATATATTCTTTTGAAAGAAATTAAAATCAAACAACTTTATTCATTTTTTGAAATGGTCTTGCCCTACACTCCCTTGGGGACCATGGACTTGTTGGTGGCCATTTTGTATAAGGCCTTTGGCCTACATGGGTCCAGCTAGTCCTTGACTACCAAAATCATCCAAACATGGTCTTCCTTCAAGCCATGGTAGAAATCGAAAGGAGCCAAGTGTGAAGAACAAGCAGAGAGGAGAAGCTGCTGAACACCAAAGCATGGTCTTGGCAGCTGGAGCAAGCTGGGGAAATGATAGGGTGGTGCATTGTCTTGGGGAAGCAGAGGGCAGCTGTTTCAACTTTCCTTCATCTTCTTGAAGGCCTCGGGTGAGCCTCTTCACCTTCCTCCCCAACCCAAAAACAAGAGTTATGGCCATGCCCAAACCAACACCCCCTTGTCAAATATGTTGGTTAAGTGGAGACCATATTGACCTTCCACTGCATCCCTTATGAGATTGTTTTAGTTTACAGAATCAAACTAGCTTACCCGTCATCTCAAATCTTGTCACGATCCAGCTCCTGAATCTTTTGAACGGTTGCATTAATGAAACAGAACTGTACAACCCCCCACCCACCTCGAAGAGCCCAAGCTGTGTCTTCGTCCAATCCAGCCCTCAAGGGCTTTCTTCTGGCCAACTCCTCTCAAATCTCTAAGTTTGCTCCCCATCCATTCCCGCATACAGTTCAAGCTCTTCTTACTCGCCTACAAGTGCCTTCACTCTGCAGCTCCCTTCTCATCTCCCCCCCCCCCCCCCCCCATGCACGCTGCTCATTGGGCAAGCTCCTCTTATCTGGGCCCTTCTCCATCGCCAGCTCCCAACGTGGTGCTTTCCCCCATCTGGCTGTGCCATGTGCTTGGAGCTGCCTTGCCTCCCCCCCCCCCCCTCCATCTCTGGTCACATTCAAGTCCCACCTTAAAATAGTCCCCGCTTTTTGGAGGCTGCTTTTCAAACCTGGAGCCTCAGTTCTCCCTGATGGCAGCCCCGTCGGTTTTAGCCAGGTTCATTGTAGTGAACACCTTTCCACAAGTCTGGACTGGATTGTAATCTCCACGAAGCAGGGACTCTTGTTCTGTGTAACTGCCCAGTGGAATGGATGATATGATCTCAACTCCTGCCAAACATACAGTGTGTGTGTATGTGTGTGTGTGTGTGTGTATATGTGTGTATATATATATATATATATATATATACATATATATATACACAGGGTGAATTGACCTGTGAAGAAACGCATTTGGATGGCACCCAACTCTTTCCAGCAAATGTATCTTTGAGGGCACTGCTCAGATAGCAGCACTGAAGGTTAGAAAGTGTGAATTACAGAGATTGATTGTAAGCAGTGGAAAAGAAGAAAAAAAATTATAATCTTCATGTGACAGTAGGTTGCTTTCTAGGGGTGGGGCTAATCCTTATCAATAGCAGGCAGATAGTCTTGTGAATTGCAGTGGCAAGTGCCAGTCTCTTTTCAGGTTATTTCCTGTCCAGAAGGGCTCCCAAAGGTAAGTATATCTTACTGCCTTAAATCTCTGAAATAGAGCTAAAACTTTTGTATATTTGCTTTGTTGGTTTGTCTTTGAGGGGATTGCTCAGATTGCAGCACAGAAAAGAAGAAAGTGAGGATTATAGAGATTGATTGTTAGCAGTGCTAAAAGGATTTAAAGAAATCCTCACTTAAGTATACAGAGAATCTGACAAAATCCCTTTAACTCCATGTAAACTAAAATTATAGTAACTAATATCAACTGTTTAATTCCATCGCATCCTAACCCTCTACCCACCCACCACAGGGCTTGTTCTTCTAATATAGTCTGGCTGGGATACATAATTGGTAACAAGATAATTTGCTAATTGTTTAGGTGTTTTCTATCAAATCAAATGAGCAAAATGAGAACTATTCAGTGCAACAATTGTGGAGCCTTTATCTTAGGCAAACCATCTGGAAACTGAGGGCTTGCCCCTTTTGTTCATAACTCTCTTCCATGAAAAGGGAGTTGGCTCACCTTAAAAATGAATTAGCTACAATAAAAAAGTATTAGCAATCACTAAGGAATCCTTACTCACTTTAGAGTATACAGGAATCATTTCCCCATTACCACAGAAAATTCAGAAACCCAGAAAGAAGTGGTTTACAGTGGGCTCAGGTAGGATAAGACCTGTGACCCAAAGACACCCATTCTTCACAGTTGTACAGCCCACATGTCCTCCCCCACTTACACAGAGCGTACAGAAACCCAAGAATAAATGGATTACAGTGCGCTCAGGTAGGATAAGCCCTGTGACCCAAAGACACCCATTCTTCACAGTTGTACAGCCCACATGTCCTCCCCCACTTACACAGAGCGTACAGAAACCCAAGAATAAATGGATTACAGTGCGCTCAGGTAGGATAAGCCCTGTGACCCAAAGACACCCATTCTTCACAATTGTACAGCCCACATGTCCTCCCCCACTTACACAGAGCATACAGAAACCCAAGAATAAATGGATTACAGTGGGCTCAGGTAGAATAAGACCTGTGATGTGGAGACACCCATTCTTCACAACTGTACAGCCCACATGTCCTCCCCCACTTACACAGAGCATACAGAAACCCAAGAATAAATGGATTACAGTGGGCTCAGGTAGAATAAGACCTGTGATGTGGAGACACACGTATTTGACACAAGTACAAAATGCCTTCTCTGCGTTGGATAAGGAAGTAGCTCTAGTGATGGAGACTGAAGTGGTATCTGAAGGGAATGAAGAAACCCAAATCACGCAGAAATTCCTTAATACAACCAAAAACCATAAGAAAAAGCTCCTTGTGCTGGGTGACTCAGTCATCAGAGGCACTAATATGGGAACTCTTTTCAAGGGGAACACTATAGTTAAAAGCCTTCCAGGATCATCGGTTGGTAGAAACGCTATTCAGATAATCAATGCAATCAAAGAAGAAAGTAAGGACTCTGAAGCTGATATTATCATCCATCTGGGAACCGATGACCTTGCTAGATAGAACATCCAAGTGGTACAGAGAGATTTCCAGTCTTTGGCGAAGCAGATTAGTCACATGGCCACAACCATTGTTACCTGTTCCTGGAAAGGGGAAGGAAAGGCTAAGCCACATAGATAACGTCAATGCATGGCTCAGAACTTGGTGTAAGGAGCAAAGTTTTGGATATATTGGGGGCTGGGGCCGTGTATGGAACAGTAAAAGGCTCTATGTCAAAGATGGCTTACATCTGTCTATGGCAGGAAAAAAGATCCTAGGTGATAAATTCAAACCCTATGTCATAAGGCATTTAACCTAGACGACGGGGGTGGCAGAAGGAAATTGGAATGTCACCCCCCAGATCTCAAGGAAATGGGTGAAGGAGAGAACAAAAGTCAGCTGAATAAGACCCAAAAGAAGTCCAAGAAGAGCAGTAACCTGAAGAAGAGGAGCTGGAGAGCTATGAGCACAAATGCTCAGTCTGGGTAATAAAATACCAGACCTGCAGGCTCTAATGGTGGAGGCGGATCTGGACATCATTGCTGTTACAGAAACATGGTTCATGGAGTCACATGACTGGGATATGGCCAACCCTGGCTATAACTTATTAAGGAAGGACAGAGATGACAGGAAAGGGGGAGGAGTAGCACATTATGTCAGAAGCAATATCCAAGCATTTGAAATGCAAGGGACATTGGGTATTTATTTATTTGGTTTTATATACCAGTGTTCTGGATCAATCACATCGGTTTACAAGATAAAATATTACAAAATGTAAATACAGCATAAAATACATCAATGTATACACCTTTAACATAAAATAAATAACCTCTAAAATATAGGATAAAATTAAAAAAAATCTAAAACATAAAACACTATGATAAAAGGCTCAATAAAGTCTAGCAATAGCCATTACAGTCTAAAGATATTCTCAATTACGTCCCCAAACGCCTGCCAGCAAAGTTAAATATTACTCTCTTTCATATCTTCAAATGCTTGCCTAAACAGCCATGTTTTGAGATTCTTTTTAAAAGATGAAAAACTGGTTTCTAAACTTAATTCCATTGGCATAGCGGTAATGAAGAAGCATTATGGGCTGTCCTAAAAAAAAGACGATGGCGCTTCCATTTACATCAGTGTGGTCTATAGGCCTTCTATTCAGACAAAAGAGCTGGACAGAGATCTGATCAAAGATATCGGAAAGATGAGAAAGAAGGGAGAAGTGTGCTCCTTGGGGATTTTAATCTGTGTTTAAAAGTGGATCTAACACACATGCATAAGTAGAGGAATATGTACTTATAAACAGAATCGCAAGAACAGAACAAAAAAATCTTAAAGGTCTAAGTGCAGAAAAACCTTATATCTTCAATATCCATGTGACAGCATGTCTTTTTTTTTTTTAAAAATGAGACAATTCAGCAGCTACATAAAAAAACAATAAAAAAAAGTCATAAAAACACAGAAAAATCAATCTCATTATTAAGACCATTAGGTGGCATTGTATTAAAATAAAAAATAAATTTTTGTTCTACTCTTCAAAGATTCTGATCAAAATTACCACCTCTCCAATTTTTATTCAATTTTTTGATAACACAAAACTTATAATCATTAAAATTATGACCTGTCTCAATGCTGTGTGCTACTAATGGTTTACCATCCACTTTTCGGTTTATTGCACTTTTATGTTCAATTATTCGTTTATACAGTGATCTGATGGTCTTGCCTACATACATCTTTTTGCGCAGACAGATGGCCACATATATTACCCCTTCACTCCTGCAATCGGTGAAACTATCCAAAACATATTCTTTGTCAGTTGTCCCAATTTTTATGCTTGTGGTTTTAAGGTTAACATAACACACACTGCATCTTCCACATGGTCTATGGCCTGCTGGTCTTATATCCCTAGGTCTATGTACTGGTAACGATGATGGTTAAAGAAAGTCCTTCAAATTTTTATCTATTTCTTTATTTTTAAATGCTGGTAAGATCTGTAGGACATGCCAATGCTTCTTTAGGATTTTACTAATATCATTAGTCAGACATGTAAATGTAATGGGACAGACTACTTTTGTATTCTTAGATTTTACTTTTGGAATCAAAAGCGTAGATTGATCACAATTAGCTGCCCGATTATAACCACTATCAACACAGGTTATAGGATATCCACGTGCAATGAACCTCTCTCTCATTTCTACAGATCTTTCACGGAAAGTATTATCTTCTGTGCAAAGTCTTTTAAGTCTTAAAAATTGCGTGTAGGGTAAATTGTTGACTAATGGTCTACTGTGGCAACTGTCATACCTTAATAGCTTATTCGTATCAGTAGGTTTCCAATAGATGTCTGTTAGAAAACCTCCTTTAGTGCATGTGATCAATATGTCTAGAAATGGAATTTTGCTAAAATCATAAACCATATTAAATTTCATATTTTCATCTAAATCATTGAGCCAGTCTTTAAATAGCAACAATGTTTCTTCATCTCCTACCCATACATGAATACATCATCTATGTATCTTTTCCAAATCCCGATGTATTGTTGAAACTCATGGTTATTTAAATGTGTTTCCTCAAATTTGGCCATGTACAAATTTGCAATTGAGGGTGCCATTGAGGACCCCATGGCAACGCCTTTCTTCTGAATATAATACTGCTTATTAAATGCAAAAAAGTTATTACGTAAAGCAATTATGGCAATATCAATAATAAATTGTGTAGGTATCCTTTTATGTAGCTTTCTGTTAAGCAATTGTTCTTCTATGATCTGTATTGCTCCTTCTTGTGCAATGTTGGTATATAAAGATTCAACATCTAATGTTACTAAAATAATATTATCACTGAACCTAGGTAGTTCTTGTAACAGTGATTATGTGTGAGGAGTCCCTAACGTATGATGGGATAAGTGGGACTGCAGATTTAAGGAAGAGATCAATGAATTTAGAAAGGGGTTCCAAAAGTGAGCCATTCCCCGATATTATTGGTCTTCCCGGAGGATCTGTTAAAGACTTGTGTATTTTAGGTAAAACATAGATCGTAGGCATTACTGGATGATCAACTGTAAGATAACTAATCTCTTTTTTCGTCGAATACCCAGAGGCACTTGCTTTTGAAAGTAGATTGTCAATGGAATTCTTAACGTCTACTGTTGGATCTATGGCCGACTTACTATAAAAGTTATCATCAGAGAGTTGTCTCTCAATCTCTTTGATGTACTTCTGTTTATCCAGAACCACTACTGCACCACCTTTATCTGCAGATTAAATAATTATGTTTTTATCATTGCTAAGAGTTTTAATGGCAACTTTCTCATTCACAGTAAGGTTATTCTTAAACCTACTGTTTTCCTTTTTCTCTCTGGGGTAGATTTTCAGACAGCGCGAATAGGCGTACTTTTGCTGGCGCATCAGGCGCCAGCAAAAGTACGCGGGATTTTAGTAGATACGCACGGAGCCGCGCGTATCCGCTAAAATCCGGGATCGGCGCGCGCAAGGCTATGGATTCTGTATAGCCGGCGCGCGCCGAGCTGCGCAGCCTACCTCCGTTCCCTCCGAGGCCGCTCCGAAATCGGAGCGGCCTCGGAGGGAACTTTCTTTTGCCTTCCCCTCCCTTCCCCTACCTAACCCACCCGCCCGGCCCTGTCTAAACCCCATCCTTACCTTTGTCGGAGGATTTACGCCTCCCAGAGGGAGGCGTAAATCCCCGCGCGCCAGCGGGCCACTAGCGCGCCGGGACGCGACCTGGGGGCGGGTCCGGAGGGCGCAGCCACGCCCCCGGACCGCCCCCCTCCGTAACCACGCTCCCGACCCGCCCCCAAAACGGCGCTGCGCTCGGTCCTGCCCCCGACACGCCCCCGACACGCCCCCCTCCGAAAACCCCGGGACTTACGCGAGTCCCGGGGCTCTGCGCGCGCCAGTAGGCCTATGCAAAATAGGCTCACCGGCGCGCAGGGCCCTGCTCGCCTAAATCCGCCCGGATTTGGGCCGATTTAGGCGAGCAGGGCTCTTAAAATCCGCCCCTCTGTCATAGGTATTTAGTTGGTCCATTAGGCATCCACTTGCTACTTGGTTTAATTATTGAAAGATCCTGTGTGTTACACGTATTCTTTGAAAAAATATCCATTATCTTTAACTTCCTCGTGAATTTAAATAAATCAATCCATGTGTTAAAAACATTGGGCTGGATATTAAAAGGGGTACGCGCGTAACCCTTTTAAAACACCCCTGCGCGCGCCGAGCCTATTTTGCATAGGCTCGGCGGCGCGCAGGCCCCGGGACACGCGTAAGTCCCAGGGTTTGCAAAAGGGGGCGGTCGGGGGCGTGGCCAGGGGCATGGTGTCGGCTTGGGGGCTTGTGGGAGGTCCGGGGGTGTGGCCGAGTGCCCCGACACAGCGGCCTGTGTCGGGGCCTGCTGCGCCAGCAGAGAGCTGGCGCGCTAAGTTACTACTGCCCAGAGGCAGGCGTAACTTTTCAAATACAGGTGGGGGGAGGTTAGATAGAGCCGGGGGGGGTTAGGTAGGGGAAGGTGCAGGGGGGGGGGGTGGAAGGAAAGTTCCCTCCGAGGCCGCTCCGATTTCGGAGCGGCCTCGGAGGGAACAGGCAGCACGCGCAGGGCTCGGCGCGCGCAAGGTGCACAAATATGCACCCCCTTGCGCGCGCCGACCCCGGATCTTATAAAATCCAGCGTACTTTTGTTTGCGCCTGGTGCGCGAACAAAAGTCCCAATAGTGCGAACAAAAGTCCCAATAGCACTACGATCTCTATTGGGACTTTTGTACCATCTTTCTTCATTTCTAAACTACTTGACTATTGTCGGTACAAAAGGATTCCACGAGGTTTGAGGATCAATAAACCACCAAGCATGTATAAAGATGACGACGAGTCATTTATGAATAGCTGGGATGCTCTACTGAACAAATGTTCTCTGGATTTAATGATTTTAGTCATCAAGACATCCCAGAAGAGAGAACAGAAGATCAAAGGAGATTTGGATAAGGAATTGGAATATTTAAAAACTAACGATTTATGCTTTGATCTCATATATGATGATTATAAAAAAAAACTTAGATACATTCTCAAAAGAGCTCAAAGGTTATAAATATGATAAGTTTAAGAGGGAGGAAATTGACTATAAAACCAATAATGTTTATTCTTGGAGACGAAATAATAATTCAGATTTCAAGTATAGTTATAATAGACCTCGTCACAATTATCAACAACCTGTAATGGACGGGTTATATCCCAAACCTCATAATAATCAAAATGAAGAAAGACAGTACAACAGTCCCAATAGAGATCATGGCGCTAAACGCATTCGTAGCGATAATGAGGATATGAATGATTATTTATACTTTTATTGAGATTTTCAACACATTTTTTACATTTGCAAAAAATCAAGAAAATGACTTTAGTACATTGAAAAAGAAAAATCTTAACAATATTATCTGTACCTCAGCAATAAAGTCCCCAACAATGGGAGGATATGGAAGAATATTAACCAAGTTAATAACAGGAAATAATATATTAATATTCATTCAGAGACTAATTCCTTTCTTTTCCTACAATTCTCACCCCTGCTCTTTATCATTCAAAAATACCTCAAGGTGGGTAGGTTCCAAAAAGATACATTTATTTTTTTGAAGAACAACTAGACATTTGCACGGGAATTTTAAATAAAAAGATGCTCCTAAGGCCAGGACCCTTGCTTTTACTACCCAAAATTGTTTGCGACGTAACTGTGTGTTACGGGCAACGTCAGGAAACACTTGGACTTTTTGTCCACAAAAGCAAATATCTTTTATTTCTAAAAAATGTTTGCAGTATTAAGCTCTTGTCCTGTTCTCTACAAAAAGATACTACTAAGGTAGCTCTACCAGAAATGTCATCCATCGATGCCTCTAAAAAGGAAGTAGGAGGCATTAAGTAAGAGGAATAATTATTTGGATCCCTCTGCCCCGTTGGTCACCCCTAATCGTACTCAGTCAGTTCCAGATGTACTAGACGTCCAGGTTTTTCAATTACAAAAGACGTGGAGAATAAGATTCCACGACAAAAATGAATTACGAGAAAAAGTGGAAGCAGCAAAACAGAGGCAGAGGGGAGGGGGAGAGGTCGTGGCAGAGGGTCCTTCCATCCATATTAAAGTCAAACGATGACAATCTCAACAGGGTGATTAATCTCTTAACAGTTCGATTTGCTATTTTTTCCCTTTGCTTATGTCGTATCCAAGTTTCTCCTCCTGTTCTATGTAAGACAATTATTTTGTCACTGTTTGTTCAAGGTTGATATGTAAACCGGAGTGATAATTAACTCTGTTATTTGAACTTCGGTATAGAAAAAGTTATAAATAAATAAATATTTCTAACAGACTTTTACATGAAGACGAGCTGTCTGTATTAAACAAAGCCTTGTCATTTGTTCCAACCCCTGCATATAAGGTTTTTAACACACGGATTGATTGATTTAAATTCACGAGGAAGTTAAAGATAATGGATATTTTTTCAAAGAATACGTGTAACACACAGGATCTTTCAATAATTAAACCAAGTAGCAAGTGGATGCCTAATGGACCAACTAACCCTATCATACATACCTAAGAGGCACTGGTGCTTAAAGACAGAGAGAAAAAAGAAAACAGCATTAGGTTTAAGAAGAACCTTACTGTGAATGAGAAAGTTGCCATTAGAACTCTTAGCAATGATAAAAACATAATTATTAAATCTGCAGATAAAGGTGGTGCAGTAGTGGTTCTGGATAAACAGAAGTACATCAAAGAGATTGAGAGACAACTCTCTGATGATAACTTTTATAGTAAGTCGGCCATAGATCCAACAGCAGACGTTAAGAATTCCATTGACAATCTACTTTCAAAAGCAAGTGCCTCTGGGTATTCGACGAAAAAAGAGATTAGTTATCTTACAGTTGATCATCCAGTAATGCCTACGATCTATGTTTTACCTAAAATACACAAGTCTTTAACAGATCCTCCGGGAAGACCAGTAATATCGGGGATGGCTCACTTTTGGAACCCCTTTCTAAATTCATTGATCTCGTCCTTAAATCTGGAATCCCCTCTTATCCCATCATACGTTAGGGACTCCTCACACATAGAGGTAGATTTTAAAAGCCCCGCGCGCGTAAATCCTGCCAGAGTTACACGCGCAAGGCACTTGCGCGCCGGCACGCCTATTTTGCATAGGCCGCCAGCATCCGCAAAGCCCCGGGACGCACGTAAGTCCCGGGGCTTTGCTTGGTGGGGGGTGTCGAGGGCGTGTCAGGGGCGGCACGACGTTTGGGGGCGTGTCCGGGGCGTGGTGGCGGGCGGGGCCGGAGGCATGAAGGCGGTCCGGGGGCGGGGCCGAGTGCTCCGGCACAACGGCCGGGGCAGGGAGCCCGGCGACGCGCGCAAGTTACGCCTGCCAGATGCAAGCGTAACTCAACGAAATAAGGTAGGGGAGGGGGATTTAGTTAGGGCTGGGGGGTGGGTTAGATAGGGGAAGGGAGGGAAAGGTGGGGGGGGACAAAAAAAAAGCTCGGAGCGGCCTCTGAGGGAACGGAGGCAGGCTGCGCGGCTCGGCGCGCGCAGGCTGCCGATTTTTGCGCAGCCTTGCGCGCGCGTATCTTTTAAAATCCGGCATTTTTGTAAAATCTGCCCCATAATCACTGTTACAAGAACTACCTAGGTTCAGCGATAATATTATTTTAGTAACATTAGATGTTGAAGCTTTACATACCAACATTGCACAAGAAGGAGCAATACAGATCATAGAAGAACAATTGCTTAGCAGAAAGCTACATAAAAGGATACCTACACAATTTATTATTGATATTGCCACAAATGCTTTACATAACAGCTTTTCTGCATTTAATAAGTGACGTACTATCAAATCGGTCGAATAGCAATTTAAAAGGGGGACTCCGTGCCCAAAATTAAAAGTCAGAAAGGTATATTAAAACAAGAAAGCTAGAACAAAGAAGTAACATTGACCAATTTTACAAACCACCTTTTACAAATCACCCTACAATGTGTGCCTAAAATCTTAAAAAGCGACAATTAGTAATGATAAAATTGCAGCGCTTTCAAAGCGCATAAAAAAATTTAAAAAAAAAACAAAAACAGGCAAAAATGTCTTGAAACACAACTTAAAAGACTACGGCACAAACAAGCTCCGTGCTATCAAATCAATTCGATCCACATATGCACTAATAATAATTTAAAATGGGAGGACTCCGCGCCAAAAGTTAATAAGGCAAAATGGTATATTAAAAACAACAAAACTGTAACAAGGAAATAACGTTGAATAATTTTACAAAACAACTTTGCAAATCGCCACAATATGTGCCTAAAATCTTAAAAAGCCGGCAAATATTAATGGTAAAATCGCTTAAAAAAGCAAGAATTAAAAACAGGCAAAAATGTCTTTAAACGCAACTTAAAAGAGTAAGGCACAAAAAAAACGCCGTGTAACACTGCAGGTGATCAATTAAAAATCACTGTAATGCTGCGCTTATAAAACCAAAAACTCACCTCCAATACTTGACACAGTCACGCTCCGTATCTCCGTGTACAATTTGAATCAAGAGCCGCCTGGGATTTGTTTCATAATACTGTGTTTAACAAAGTGGAGTTGCCATATGTCAGAATAAACCACCAAATATTTTTTTGAATCTTGATGAACAAGAGTTTATTTGCACTTGTCGTAAGGCGATAGCTAAAGCCAGAAGAACGCTGGGCTGCATAGAGAGAGGAATCACCAGTAAGGAAAAGGAGGTGGTGATAATCCCCTTGTACAGGTCCTGGGTGAGGCCTCACCTGGAGTTCTGTGTTCAGCACTGGAGCCTGTATCTCAAAAGGGACAGAGACAGGATGGAGGCGGTCCAGAGAAGGGCGACCAAAAGGGTGTGGGGTCAGCATGAGAAGACTTATGAGGAGAGGTGAAGGATCTCAATATGTAGACCCTGGAGGAGAGGAGGTGCAGGGGGAGATGTGATACAGACCTTCAGGTACCTGAAAGGTTTAATGATGCACAAACTTTGAACTTTTTCCGCTGGAAAGGAAACAGTAGAACCAGGGGTCACGAAATGAAACTTTAGGGGGATAACAAGCAACGTCAGGAAATATTTCTTCACTGAGAGGGTGGTGGATGCCTGCAATGCCCTTCCAGAGGGGGTGGTGAAAACCAAAACAGTGGAAGATTTCAAAGGGGCACAGGATAAACACTGGGGATCCCTAAAGGCTTAGAGGATGGGAATGAGGAAAAGCGTGCATGGGGGTAACTCGCTGGTGCGGCGGTTACTGCCCTTAATCAATAAACCTTCTTACTGCTGACGCAACTCCATCAGTGCTTTCTGCTTCAACGGCAGGGGGGAAAGGGGAATTGGGTTTGTACAGCAAGCAATGAGGGCCCCGACGTTTACGGTTTGGGGAACAAATAAGCAGGGGGGTAACTCGCTGATGCGGCTGTTACTTCCCTTAACCAATAAACCTTCTTACTGTTAATGCACCTCCATCATTGCTCTCTGCTTGCATGGCAAGGCATAATGGGGAATTGGACTCAAACAGCAAGCAACGAGGGCCCTGACTTTCACGGTCTGGGAAACAGATAAGCAGGGGGGTAACCTACACGGAGCAGCAGCTACTACCTTAGGAAGTTTGCTGGGCAGACTGGATGGACCATTTGGTCCTTTTCTGCCGTCATTTCTCTGTTTCTCTGTGATGAGCCCTGGAATGTAGGGCAGGATAACCTCGCCCCGGAACGACCTTTGCTCCAGGGTCAGCGTCAGATCCCGAGGGAGG
This sequence comes from Rhinatrema bivittatum, assembly GCF_901001135.1. Taxonomy (NCBI): domain Eukaryota; kingdom Metazoa; phylum Chordata; class Amphibia; order Gymnophiona; family Rhinatrematidae; genus Rhinatrema; species Rhinatrema bivittatum. Next base: position 22,177,257 of record NC_042633.1, on the reverse strand, counting down.
AATAGGAGTGCCAGTCTGCTATTATTGCATGAGACACCTCGGCCATCCCTGGACTAGGGACGCGGGGAGGAAGGAGGGGGCAGCGAGGTTCCCTCTCCAGTAGGTCAGGACTAAAGGAGTTAAAAGGGGGAAGCCTTGTGGGGACGAGGAAGAGGAGGGAGATCTTTGCTCGCACCCTCGCATGCTGCAAACTCATCTTTTTTTTTTTTACAGTGTTTGTATTTCATGAAAGGGAATTTCCTTATACAAACCAGCACCGGCTGATCAAAATAGCTTAAGAACATAAGAAATTGCCATGCTGGGTCAGACCAAGGGTCCATCAAGCCCAGCATCCTGTTTCCAACAGAGGCCAAAACCAGGCCATAAGAACCTGGCAATTACCCAAACACTAAGAAGATCCCATGCTACTGATGCAATTAATAGCAGTGGCTATTCCCTAAGTCAACTTGATTAATAGCAGGTAATGGACTTCTCCTCCAAGAACTTATCCAAACCTTTTTTGAACCCAGCTGCACTAACTGCACTAACCACATCCTCTGACAACAAATTCCAAAGCTTTATTGTGCGTTGAGTGAAAAATAATTTTTTCCGATTAGTCTTAAATGTGCTACTTGCTAACTTCATGGAATGCCCCCTAGTCCTTCTATTATCCGAAAGTGTAAAAAACTGATTCACATCTACTCGTTCAAGATCTCTCATGATCTTAAAGACCTCTATCATATCCCCCCTCAGCCGTCCCTTCTCCAAGCTGAACAGCCCTAACCTCTTCAGCCTTTCCTCATAGGGGAGATGTTCCATTCCCCTTATCATTTTGGTTGCCCTTCTCTGTACCTTCTCCATCGCAACTATATCTTTTTTGAGATGCGGCGACCAGAATTGTACACAGTATTCAAGGTGTGTTTTCACCATGGAGCAATACAGAGGCATTTTGACATTTTCTGTTTTATTCACCATTCCCTTCCTAATTATTCCTAACATTCTGTTTGCTTTTTTGACTGCCGCAGAACACTGAGCCAACGATTTTAAAGTATTATCCACTATGATGCCTAGATCTTTTTCCTGGGTGGTAGCTCCTAATATGGAACCTAACATTGTGTAACTACAGCAAGGGTTATTTTCCGTATATGCAACACCTTGCACTTGTCCACATTAAATTTCATCTGCCATTTGGATGCCCAATCTTCTAGTCTTGCAAGGTCCTCCTGTAATGTATCACAATCCACTTGTGATTTAACTACTCTGAATAATTTTGTATCTTCCACAAATTTGATAACCTCACTCGTCGTATTCCTTTCCAGATCATTTATATATATATTGAAAAGCACCTGTCCAAGTACAGACCCCTGAGGCACTCCACTGTTTACCCTTTTCCACTGAGAAAATTGACCATTTAATCCTACTCTCTGTTAGGGATGTGCAGAGGCTACCGATTCATTCGATGCGGTATTCGTATTCGTCGGTGGGCAAATACGTTGCATTCGTTCAATGGCGCCCCCGATACGTTGATACGTGCATTTGTTTTCCAGTTCCCATTAAAGTCAATGGGGAAGTATTTGCAGCCTCTTTTTTGGCTGCAGAATTGGGGTTTTATTATCAATTTTGATGAAACTTCTGGGGAGCAATCATCAGAACAACAAAAGAGCTCCAAGGTACTTAGACTGTGGCAAAGTGGCACAAATAGCCTAAGGTACTTTAAAGGGGCAAAGGGGTAACAGGAGTGGCAAGAGTGCTTTAATAGAGGTGCAAAGCAGCAGCGAGAGTTTCAAAAACACACCACAGCTTCAAAAGAGAGCACCGATAACAGATGCATGAACCCTGGAAGGCAGCACGACAGGCAAAGCGGAAAGACAAGTGGCATCAACATCCTACAGCACAATGAAGGGGGAACATAGCAAGCAGAAAGACTAGCACCAACACACTGAGCAACCATGATAGTGGCCAGAACACCACAAGGAGTTGAGTGAGTCATCTGGTGTATGGCAGCAAGGCACAGAGGCAGAGGGTAGATACAGGCTGGCTACACCCGGGGAGAGTTCCCTTTCCTTTGTGCAGGAAAGGGCTCCCTAGAATGGGTTCGCCCCTAGAGTGGGGTGTTTCCGTTGGCGTCTAGTGAGCTCTCGCTGGTCTTTTAAAATCTGGTGGAGTTAGCAGATATACAAACGAGAGTTTTCAAGGCCGAGACGGAGGAGGGCAAGATAAGAAGAAAAGAACAAGGGCGCATGTGAACAGAGGTTCAACATGGGTCAGAGGGTAGATACAGGCTGGCTACACCCGGGGAGAGTTCCCTGTCCTTTAAGCCGGGAAGGGCTCCGCGGAATGGGTTGGACCCTAGAGTGGAGCACGAGCCTTCAAAGTGTGGTGACGTGGAGGAGGGCTCACTGTGAACAGCGGTTCAACATGGGTCAACAGGTACTAAGAGGCTGCAACACCGGGGAGAGTTCCCTTTCCTTTGAGCAGGAAAGGGCTCCGTGGAATGGGTTGGCCCCTAGAGTGGAGTACAAGCCTTCAAAGCGTGGCGACCTGGAGCAGGGTGCCATGTGAACAGCGGTTCAACATGGGTCAACAGGTACTAAGAGATAGGCTGCAACACTGGGGAGAGTTCCCTTTCCTTTGAGCCGGGAAGGGCTTCCTTGGAATGGGTTGGCCCCTAGAGTGGTGCACGAGCCTTCAAAGCGTGGTAACCCGGAGCAGGGTCTCACTGTGTTTGCCACAGTCTAAGTACCTTAGAGCTCTTTTCTCACTCTGAACATGGGTCAACAGGTGCTAAGAGATAGGCTGCTACACCGGGGAGAATTCCCTTTCCTTTGAGCAGGAAAGGGCTCCCTGGAATGGGTTGGCCCCTAGAGTGTATAATGGTACAAATTGTTAGGATTTAAGCATTTGCAAACAGATCATGACTTCATAAGCAAGATGGAGGAAGCTCTCTTCTCTGCCTTGAAACTAAAGAAAACTGTTTGTTTTATTTAAGGATCCATGCTGTGAAGGATTACTAGTTTGAATTGCCAGAGACTGAGTTTTCCCTTTGCAACGAGGTTTCAGCCGTTAGGACTGGACATAAGGCCTGGACGGACAGGCACAGCAATCAAGGTCAATCCCTTGTAGAGACATAAGGCCTCGACGGACAGGCACAGCAATCGAGGTCAAACCCTTGTAGGGACATAAGGCCTGGACGGACAGGCACAGCAATCGAGGTCAAACCCTTGTAGGGACATAAGGCCTGGACGGTCAGGGACAGCATTCAAGGATTTCCTTTGTGCAAGTATGTTGTGGTTTGACCTGTCACTTCTTCCTGAACTGGTTCACTGTCAGAAGAAAATGGCATCTTTTTCATTTCTGAAAGATTATTCAACAGAGGATGCTTTTAGAGCAATAGAGACTGCCATTTGTGAAGCAAGAACTGAGCTGGAGATTATTTTTGAATACCCAGAAGCTATTAACTGTACTTATGCACTTCAGCTGATGACAAAGGAACATGAAGAGCTCTCAGAAATAAGAAAACTGCTACTCAAGTCAAAATCTACAATATCAACCTATGTTGACTTTGTGGTTTACACAGTGCCTCCGTAAACAATGGGAACACAGAGGATGAACTAGAGTGCAACTACCACCAGTTTTTAATAGTACTAGAAACATTACTATTGGCAAAGTCATGAAAAATGTTGAGCATATGAAATATGCAAGCTCCAAACATCTTACGTCAGCTTTTTATGTTCTTACATTCCAAATTTGGATGGACAGGCACAGCGTTTGAGGTCAAGCCCTTGTAGGGACGTACGGCCTGGACAGTGGACGGACAGGCACAGCGTTTGAGGTCAGGTACATGTGCTGCAGTGCTTATATTATCTGGAGCATAGGAGGCAGTTGGAGTTGCTGCAAGGCTTTCAATTGCTTTTATTTATCAGGGAAAATGTGGAAACCCAAGCAAAGGCAGGTTTACTTTCAAAAACACTAGCATTTCCATCAACTCTGGTGCCAGCCTTGAGCGGTGAGGGCTCATGATATCCCCTGTCATTGAAAAGACACGTTTACTGGGCACACTGGTTGGTGGACATAACAGATATCATCGCTGAGCCACTTTGGCTAGGTGTGGCCAGACAGTGGATTTGTGTGCCCAATATGCCAGCGGATCTGTCTGCATGTTCTCTGTCGGCTCTGAGAGATACCGTGTCACTGACAGCTGTGCTGCTGTCTCCTTTGCTTGGGTGGGCTGAGAGTCACTCATGCCAGCTGCTTTCTCTCTCGCCCGTCGCACAACAGATGAATCTTTATGGGCAACATGCCTTTGGCGTTCTGAAGTGGAGGATGAGGCGGTACTAGCTGTCGCTGACACAGTGCTGCTCCTGCTTGGGCTAGCAGCACAACTCTCTGAAGTGCCCGCTGTTTCCACCTCTGCTTCACACCTAATCTGTGTCTGCATATGGCGCTGCTGTTCACGGACTTTTGATAACAGCAGGTCCTTCACCAATAAGAGACAATCGTACTGTAGAGCGAGTTTCCCTTTCACACAGAGATCACAGACTGTGGCGAGCATGTATGTGTTCTGTTCTGTTAAAGGCCTTAATCTTTCTTCCACCTGCTGCTGCAAAACGTGCAGACAATGCAGAACCTCAACTGTCATTCCCTCTTCCTGTTTAAAGGCCTCCAAATTTTCATCCAGGAAAATAACTATAGGGATGATGTCAGCCAAGGTTGCACTTCTGGAATTCAGCTCCTCCATGACATCCTTGAAGGGCTGCAGGATTTTTACCAGCTGACTCATGACTAACCAGTCATGATGCCCTAGGGCAGTGATGGCTAACCTATGACACGCCGAGACGTTTTGGCTGACACGCGCAGCGTTTCAAGGATTATCGAGAATTTTTTTTTTTTTTTATCAGCTGTGCCAAGCCTTTTCTTTTTCAGCTGCGCCGACCCTTTAAAATTTGTTTTTTAGTATCCCCCTACCCTCCGGACCCCTCCACCAATGCCCCCGGGCGCAGGGAGACTCATGCGGTGCGGCGATGAGGCTCAAGACAAAGATCGCATTTAAACGAGCTGATGCTCCTCCTCCTTCCTGCCTGTGCGTCCCCGGAAGTAAACGTTGCCGGAGCCGCGTGGGCAGGAAGGCGAGAAGCATCAGCGCGTGCAGAAGAGGAGCAGCACTTGCGCTTACGGGCCGCCGCGAATTCCAAGTCTCAGCGGTCCGAGAAGAGGAAGAGGCCCGAGAAGATCAGGGCCGCCGCGGCCCGAGAAGATCAGGGCCGCTGCAGAGCCCATCCTGCGGCGACCCGCGAAGAGGAGGCCCAGAGGTGAAAGAGAGGCTGAGGGTCTGTAGAGTGTGCATGTGTGCATGTGTGAGATGAATTGAGAGATTGTGTGTGAGAGTGAGGACCTGAATGTTTGCAGACAGCATGTGAGAGCCTCTGTGTGTGTGAGAGAGAGAGAGCATGTGCGAGTGAGAGCCTGTGTATATGAATGATTGTATGAGAGAGCATGTGACAGTGAGAGCCTGTGTGTATGAATGATTGTATGAGAGAGAGCATGTGCCAGTGAGAGCCTGTGTGTGTGTGAGAAAGAGAAATGCATGTGAGAATGAGAACCTGACTGTGTGTTTGAGGGAAGAAGATGGAGAGAAAAGAAACAGAAAAAAGACAATATAAAAGGAATTGGCAAAAAAATAAGAAAGGGAAGGTGGAAAAAAAAAGCCTGTGACCAACCAATTAGAAAACTAAGATCAGACAGCAAAGGCAAAAAAAAAAAAAAAAAAATTTACTTTTTAGTGATTGGCACATGTAATCTTTGCGAATGTGCAAGAATAGCACTTTCTCTACGGATCTCACAATGTACGAGATTAGAATGGAGGAAGTGGAAGTCCACGGGGCCTGCACAGAGGAGGCAGCAGAATGGGCTTCAGTGTCAGTAGCAGCAATCGGCACCTCCCCAATAGCCATGCGGCATCAGTGACAGTGGCAGCAGAGGAATGAGAGAGGCTCCGAGATTGCTGGCAATCCTCCTTCCACCAGGTCTCTGTGATGCCAATTAGGGCAATCTCATCATTTGCTGCTATACACTCTAACTCTCCCATCTTACTTCTTAGACTTCTGGCATTGGCATACAGACTTTTCAAAGTGTGTTTTGTGTTTGTATTAACCCTGCTTTTCAGTTGATGGAGATAATTTGGATATCTTTGGCTCAGGTGTTTTTTTACATATAGACACATGGACTACATTTGCATTTTTTGGAACCTCACTGTTGGGATGCCCTAACTCTCCTGTTTCATTAGTATCCTTCAAGGATACATTCCTCCGAACCATGTGCTGCTGAGCGACTGTCTGATTTCCCCTTTGTTGTAGTTTAAAAGCTGCTCTATCTCCTTTTTAAAGGTTAGCGCCAGCAGTCTGGTTCCACCCTGGTTAAGGTGGAGCCCATCCCTTTGGAAGAGACTCCCCCTTCCCCAAAAGGTTCCCCAGTTCCTTATAAAACTGAATCCCTCTTCCTTGCACCATCGTCTCATCCACGCATGGAGACTCCGGAGCTCTGCCTGCCTCTGGGGACCTGCGCGTGGAACAGGGAGCATTTCAGAGAATGCTACCCTGGAGGTTCTGGATTTCAGCTTCCTACCTAAGAGCCTAAATTTGGCTTCCAGAACCTCCCTCCCACATTTTCCCATGTCGTTGGTGCCCACATGTACCACGACAGCCGGCTCCTCCCCAGCACTGTCTAAAATCCTATCTAGGTGACGCGTGAGGTCCGCCACCTTCTCACCAGGTAGGCATGTTACCAGGCGATCCTCACGCCCAGCAGCCACCCAGCTATCTACATTCCTAATAATTGAATCACCAACTATGATGATGATAAGAAGTGTAATTAGCAGTATGGTATTGGCTCTGTTCCTCTCGGGCTGGGCCACTTCCCATCCTGAGCCAGGCATTCGCTGCAGGGCTTTTGGTTTATTAGGAACAGATTTCTTTGCACCCCTCCCTCTTTCCCTGCGTTCTTCCATCTTTAGGGCAGAGCCTTTCAAATCCCTTGACGTTTCTAGCCCCTGCCTCTCCACACTTTGGGGCCGATGCAATAAATGAGCGGGGAAAACGGGGGCGCCTGTGTGGAGCGCCCACGTTCCTAACGCGTCCCCATCCTCCTCTCCTGGGTGCGCAGTTCAACATTTCAATATCCAATTGTCTAGGGACAATTGCGCACCCCCTAGCTCAGAAATTAATGCCCGGGGCAGGCGTTAATTTCTGAGCATAAAAATGTGCGGGTCGGGCACACTTTTTTTTTTTTTTTTTAGATCTGGGGAGAATTGGCCCCATTTGCCAGAGTCTCCTCTGTTATTTCCAGCCCCTGCGCTCTCTGCATTTTGCTGGAGTCTCCCCTGGTATTTCCAGCCCCTGCGCTCTCTGCATTTTACTGGAGTCTCCCTCTGGTATTTCCAGCCCCTGCGCTCTCTGCATTTTCCTGGAGTCTCCCTCTGGTATTTCCAGCCCCTGCGCTTTCTGCATTTTGCTGTAGTCTCCCTCTGGTATTTCCAGCCCCTGCGCTCTCTGCATTTTGCTGGAGTCTCCCTCTGGTATTTTCAGCCCCTGTGCTCTCTGCATTTTGCTGGAGTCTCCTCTGGTATTTCCAGCCCCTGCGCTCTCTGCATTTTGCTGGAGTCTCCCTCTGGTATTTCCAGCCCCTGCACTCTCTGCATTTTGCTGGAGTCTCCCCTGGTATTTCCAGCCCCTGCGCTCTCTGCATTTTGCTGGAGTCTCCCCTGGTATTTCCAGCCCCTGCACTCTCTGCATTTTGCTGGAGTCTCCCTCTGGTATTTCCAGCCCCTGCGCTCTCTGCATTTTGCTGGAGTCTCCCTCTGGTATTTCCAGCCCCTGCGCTCTCTGCATTTTGCTGGAGTCTCCCTCTGGTATTTTCAGCCCCTGCGCTCTCTGCATTTTGCTGGAGTCTCCTCTGGTATTTCCAGCCCCTGCGCTCTCTGCATTTTGCTGGAGTCTCCCTCTGGTATTTTCAGCCCCTGCGCTCTCTGCATTTTGCTGGAGTCTCCCCTGGTATTTCCAGCCCCTGCGCTCTCTGCATTTTGCTGGAGTCTCCCCTGGTATTTCCAGCCCCTGCGCTCTCTGCATTTTGCTGGAGTCTCCCCTGGTATTTCCAGCCCCTGCGCTCTCTGCATTTTGCTGGAGTCTCCCTCTGGTATTTCCAGCCCCTGCGCTCTCTGCATTTTGCTGGAGTCTCCCTCTGGTATTTCCAGCCCCTGCGCTCTCTGCATTTTGCTGGAGTCTCCCTCTGGTATTTCCAGCCCCTGCGCTCTCTGCATTTTGCTGGAGTCTCCCTCTGGTATTTCCAGCCCCTGCGCTCTCTGCATTTTGCTGGAGTCTCCCTCTGGTATTTCCAGCCCCTGCGCTCTCTGCATTTTGCTGGAGTCTCCCTCTGGTATTTCCAGCCCCTGCGCTTTCTGCATTTTGCTGGAGTCTCCCTCTGGTATTTCCAGCCCCTGCGCTCTCTGCATTTTGCTGGAGTCTCCCTCTGGTATTTCCAGCCCCTGCGCTCTCTGTATTTTGCTGGAGTCTCCCTCTGGTATTTCCAGCCCCCGCGCTCTCTGCATTTTGCTGGAGTCTCCTCTGGTATTTCCAGCCCCTGCGCTCTCTGCATTTTGCTGGAGTCTCCCCTGGTATTTCTTGCTCCTGAGAATAGATGTAATGCAGATGAAAGTTTTAGCAGTCCAGCAGATCTCCAGCCACGTGTTGCAAGCTGGGCTAGGGAAGGTGGGCTAGGGAAGGTGGGCTAGGGAAGGTGGGGGAAGGTGGGCGAGCCCCCCCCCCCCCCCCCCCCCCCCTCTGACGTGCTCTGCCATCCAGGTAATTGTAGGACACCACAGAAGGGAGGGCTCCCTCTTACAGCAACAGGACCCACCCAAATTATTTTTGACATGATTAGCCTGGCAGGGAAAAGAAGCTGGGGATAGTAATGTCATAAGCAAAAAGGAAACAAAGGCCTGTGACGGCAAAACCCAGCACAAACAGAGGCGTGGCCCACGTCAAGGGCAAATCGGAACAAAAGGGCAACGCTTGCTTCAGGGGATCAAGTAATCCACGTGCAATGTTTGATTGATGGACTGTTGCATTAAAGGTTATTATACGGTTAGCTCGATTTGTATTTACCTTCCTTTAGTGCTCATAGTCCTGTTTCTTCACATTTTCCAATTGGGTGGAAGATGATTGGGATGAGAAATCGGTTGGTGCTGATCCTTGGGTTTCAATCTGGAGCTCTGTCAGAGAGAGGTACGGATTTGGCGTGCTCTAGGGAACAGGGATTGCTACAGGGCTGGGAGAGAGGAAGTGTGCCCTGCTATACTAAGCAGTTACAAGGACTGATAAGTAATCTAGGTAGATTAGAGAGGAGATGGAAAAAGTCAAGGAGAGCCTTGGATTAAAAAAAAACTTGCAGAAGAGTAGCTAGTGAATAGTTAAAAAAAAAAAACCCAACCCAACTGGTTTCGGCTAAGAAGTATTACTCAGAAACTATTGAGAGAGCTCATTCTGACTAGGCAGGTACAATAGTAGGGGACGATAATACATGAAATATTCTTTCTGCAGAAGTGCCTGATTATAATTCTCTCTGCTTCTTTTTTGAGGAAAAGAGGCTGAATCTGAGAAACTTCAGACCTAGAGATGAGGGAGGGGAGACCGTAACCTTGGCCTGGGTTGCTTTTCGAACATCAGTTGTTATAGAGAGTGTGGAAAGAATATCATCCCAGGCAGAGTCTTTGGATGTTGTTCCTGTCCCAGTTTGGTTGACGGGGGAGAATGTGGAAACTTTTTAGGCCATTCGAAACCGTTTCCTTTATGGAACTTAAATCTGTGGCAAAACGGGCAAAGAAATCCAAATGTTATTTAAGTGACTTGCTACCTGAATCTATATTGAAGGAGCTGGGAATGGTGATCAATTCCTCTTTAACCGAAGGGTTAGGCCCTGATCAACTGAAAAACTTTGTGGCGACTCCTAGTTTAAAAAATACAGACATGCCAAGTTTAGGATTTTAGGTAGGAAGCTGAAATCCAGAACCTCCAGGGTACAGTTCTCTGAAATGCTCCCTGTTCCACGCGCAGGTCACCAGAGGCAGGCAGAGCTCCAGAGTCTCAATGCGTGGATGAGGCGATGGTGCAAGGAAGAGGGATTCAGTTTTGTAAGGAACTGGGGAAACGTTTGGGGAAAGGGGAGACTTTTCCGAAGGGATGGGCTCCACCTTAACCAGAGTGGGAACCAAGCTGCTGGCACTAACTTTCAAAAAGGAGATAGAGCGGCTTTTAAACTAGAACAAGGGGGGAAAGCCGACAGTCACTCAGCAGTGCATGATTCGGAGGAATGTATCCTTGAAGGATACTAATGAAATAGGAGAGTTAGGGCATCCCAACAGAGAGGTTCCATTAAAAGCAAACATAGTCCATATGCCTATATGTAAAAAATCACCGAAGCTAATGTTTTCCAAATTATCCCAAACAACTGAAAAGCAGATTGTTAATACAAACAAAAAACACACTTTGAAAAGTCTGTATGCTAATGCCAGAAGTCTAAGAAGTAAGATGGGAGAGAGAGTGATTAGCAGTAAACCCCTTGTTATTCATCTTTCTCTCATCTATATTTTATATTTATTGATTTGAAGATTCTTGTTATTTGTAACTTTTCCAATTTTGGTTCAATGTAAACCGGCGTGATAAGAATTTTCGTCTTGAACGTCGGTATAGTAAAAAGATGTAAATAAATAAATAAATGATGAGACTGACATAATTGGCATCACAGAGACCTGGTGGAAGGAGGATAACCAATGGGACAGTGTTATATCAGGGTACAAACTATATCACAGTTATAGGGAGGAGCAACTTGGTGGGGGTGTGGCACTTTATGTCCGGGAGGGTATAGAGTCCAACCCACCTTCACGGAGCGGAAGGATGGAGGGCTGCCATCTCCAAATTAAAAAAACAAAAAAACCCAGGGGTGGGTAAGAGTATGTAAAATTAACGGAGAGTTCAAAGGCTATAGGTATTACCAATTATTATGCTTATTCAATATTTGTTGATAGTTAATGTGGCTTTCAATGCATACTTCACTTTCAATGCATATCCAGCATAGCTCTCTGCTTCAACGGCAGGGGAGAAGTAAAACTGATACTTCACGCATAGCCAGCATAGCTCTCTGCTTCAACGGCAGGGGAGAAGAAAAACTGATACTTCACGCATATCCAGCATAGCTCTCTGCTTCAACGACAGGGGAGAAGAAAAACTAATAGTTCACACTTATCCAGCATAGCTCCCTGCTTCAATGGCAGGGGAGAAGAAAAACATACTTCACGCATATCCAGCATAGCTCTCTGCTTCAACAGCAGGGGAGAAGAAAAACATACTTCACGCATATCCAGCATAGCTCTCTGCTTCAACGGCAGGGGAGAAGAAAAACATACTTCACGCATATCCAGCATAACTCTCTGCTTCAACAGCAGGGGAGAAGAAAAACTGATACTTCACGCATATCCAGCATAGCTCTCTGCTTCAACGACAGGGGAGAAGAAAAACTAATAGTTCACGCTTATCCAGCATAGCTCCCTGCTTCAACGGCAGGGGAGAAGAAAAACATACTTCACGCATATCCAGCATAGCTCTCTGCTTCAACAGCAGGGGAGAAGAAAAACATACTTCACGCATATCCAGCATAGCTCTCTGCTTCAACGGCAGGGGAGAAGAAAAACATACTTCACGCATATCCAGCATAACTCTCTGCTTCAACAGCAGGGGAGAAGAAAAACTGATACTTCACGCATATCCAGCATAGCTCTCTGCTTCAACGGCAGGGGAGAAGTAAAACTAATACTTCATACATATCCAGCATAGCTCTCTGCTTCAACGGCAGGGGAGAAGTAAAACTGATACTTCACGTATATCCAGCATAGCTCTCTGCTTCAACGGCAGGGGAGAAGAAAAACTGATACTTCACGCATATTTTATTTATTTATTTATTTATTTATTTAATTTATTTATTTAACATTTTTTATATACCGACAACCGTTTGCACATCGTATCGGTGTACATTTAACTCAAAAAAGGTAGGCGGAGCCTTTACATGGAACATAAACTATAAAATTAGAATTAAAAAGGTATTACAAGGAACAAGTGGTAAGCAGAGCATTTTCTAGAACAGGAGCTATAAAATTAGAAATAATGTTATTACAAAGATACAGAAAAACACAGGTTTTAAAATAGATATAAACTATATGTACAAGATATTTACAAGAGAATCAAACAGTCTTATGGAACAAAAGGTTTTAGTACATCATGTGGATGGAGTAGCGGGAGGGTAGACTTGTTGAAAGAGCAGAGTTTTTAGTTTCTTTTTGAATTTTGGTGTGGATGTTTCTGTGCGGAGATCTGGAGGGAGCGAGTTCCAAAGAGTGGGGGCGGCGAGGGAGAAGGCTCTGTTCATTGTATGGATTAGCTTGTATGGTTTGATAGAGGGGGAACGGAGTGTTCCTTGGAGGACAGGACGTGTGGATCTAGTGGAGGTGCGAGGAAGGAGGGGGGGGGCAGAGCCAATTGAAGTTTTCATTAGTGATACTTTTGTGAATGAGGGAAAGAGTTTTGAACAGGATACGTGATTGGATTGGTAGCCAGTGGAGTTCAATGAGGGTAGGAGGGATGTGATCTCGTTTTCTAGTGTTGGTAAGGATACGTGCGGCAGCGTTCTGTAGGAGTTGTAAAGGTTTGGAGTGGCTGGAGGGGAGGCCAAGTAGAAGAGCATTACAGTAATCGATCTTGGACAGGATGATAGATTGAAGTACTGTGCGAAAAGCAGAGAAGTGCAGGAGGGGTCTGAGTTTCCTGATGGTTTGTAGTTTAAAATAGCAGTCACTTAAGATAGCTTTGATTTGGGGTTTGAAAGAGAGTTGATTATCAAGAAGAACACCAAGGTTGCGGATGTGTGGGTGGAAAGTGGTGGAGGAGTAGGATGGGGGAAGGGAAGGGTAGTTTTGTGGAAATAAGGAGTTCAGTCTTTTGGGGGTTGAGAGCAAGATGCATGTCAGTGAGGAGTTTGTTGATGGCGGTAAGGCATGATTCCCAGTTTTGGAGGGCTGAGTTGAGAGAGTCAGAGAAGGGGAAGAGGATTTGCACATCATCTGCGTAGATGAAGTGTTTGATGCCAAGAGTAGTGAGGAGGGTGGTGAGAGGAAGCATGTAAATGTTAAATAAGGTAGAGGAAAGAGAGGAGCCTTGGGGAACGCCCTGATCCAGTTTAATGGCATCAGATTTGTTGTTGTCTAGGAGAACTGTGAATTGGCGATTTTGTAGATATGATTTAAGCCAGGAGAGTGCAACTCCAGTGATACCGATACTGTTTAGGATGTTAAGGAGGATGGTGTGGTTAACAGTATCGAAAGCTGCAGAGATGTCTAACATAGCAAGGAGGTAGGAGGTACCTGAGTCAGTTCCCTTGATAATGGTGTCAGTAAGAGAGAGGAGTAAAGTTTTGGTGCTCAGGTGCTTTCGAAAGCCATGTTGTGTAGGGGGTAGAATGTTGTGTTGTTCAATGTAGTCAGAAAGGCGAGAGTTAACAAGCTGTTCTAGGGTTTTAGCGAGGAGGGGAAGGTTGGAAATGGGTCTGAAATTAGAGAGGGTGGTAGGGTCAAGATTGGGTTTTTTAAGGATAGGTTTAACTACTGCATGCTTGAGTGGGTTGGGAACAATGCCTTGTTCTAGTGAGCAGTTCAGTAAGACAGAAAGGGGTGTGGAAAAAGTTTTCGGAATGGAAAGAAGAAGTTTAGAGGGGATGGTTTCAGCGGGATGAGAGGATGGTTTCATTTTTTTTAAGATGTTTTCTATTTCCAGGGTGGAGGATGATTCGAAGGTAGACAAGGTAGACGGGAATGAGTTGAGAAGGGGTAGGTTCAGATTATTGGGGTTAGGGGAGAAGTGTGCGGGGTGAGGGAGGAGACTTTGTTTTTAAAGAAGAGAGCCAGTTCGTTGCAGCGGTTCTTAGAGGTGGGGATTTGGGTATGTGTTGAGAAGAGTTGGTAAGGTTTGCGATCAGTGAAAAGAGGGCTCTGGGGTTGTGTTGGAAACCATGAATTTTCATATCCAGCATAGCTCTCTGCTTCAATGGCAGGGGAGAAGAAAAACAACCAATAAGGGCTGAATAACATAGTCTGGGTAAACAAATAAGTATGGGTGTAGCTTGCTTATTGTGGCGGTTACTACCCCTAACTAATCAAGCTTGATATTTCACTTGGATGCAGCTCCATCACTGCTCTCTACATTAATGGTGGGGGTGAAAGGGAAATAGAACCAAAGGTTACTAAGAGCCAAGAGAAACAGATAAGTATGAGAAAAAAGAAGTGTGAAGCTTGCTGGGCAGACTGGATGGGCCACTTGGTCTTCTTCTGCCGTCATTTCTATGTTTCTATGTAAGATAAAGATCATACAAGAGACTAAATGCTCAGTAGAATCTCTATGGGTAGAAATCCCATGTGTGTTGGGTAAGAGTATAGTGATAGGGGTATACTACCGTCCACCTGGACAAAATGGTCAGACAGATGATGAAATGCTAAGAGAAATTAGGGAAGCTAACAAATTTGGCAGTGCAATAATAATAGGAGATTTCAATTACCCCAATATTGACTGGGTAAATGTAACATCAGGACTTGCTAGAGACATAAAGTTCCTGGATGTAATAAATGACTGCTTCATGGAGCAATTGGTTCAGGAACCAACAAGAGAGGGAGCTATTTTAGATTTAATTCTTAGTGGAACGCAGGATTTGGTGAGAGAGGTAATGGTTGTGGGGCCACTTGACAACAGTGATCATAACACGATCAAATTTAAACTAATAACTGGAAGGGGGACAATAAGTAAATCTGCAGCTCTAACACTAAACTTTCAAAAGGGAAACTTTGATAAAATGAGGAAAATAGAAAAAACTGAAAGGTGCAGCTGCAAAGGTTAAAAGTGTTCAACAGGCATGGACATTGTTTAAAAATACAATCCTAGAGGCGCAATCAATAAGTATTCCACACATTAAGAAAGGTGGAAGGAAGGCAAAACAATTACTGTCATGGTTAAAAGGTGAGGTAAAAGAGGCTATTTTAGCCAAAAAAAATCCTTCAAAAATTGGAAGAAGGATCCATCTGAAGAAAATAGGATAAAATATAAGCATTTTGCCAAGTTAAGTGTAAAACATCGATAAGACAGGTGAAGAAAGAATTTGAAATGAAGTTGGCCATAGAGGCAAAAACTCATAATAAAAACTTATTTAAATATATCCGAAGCAGGAAGCCTGTGAGGGAGTCAGTTGGACCTTTAGATGATCGAGGGGTTAAAGGGGCACTTAGAGAAGATAAGGCCATTGCAGAAAGACTAAATGATTTCTTTGCTTCGGTATTTACTGAAGAGGATGTTGGGGAGGTACCCGTAATGGAGAAGGTTTTCATGGGTAATGATTCAGATGGACTGAATCAAATCACGGTGAACCTAGAAGATGTGGTAGGCCTGATTGACAAACTGAAGAGTAGTAAATCACCTGGACCGGATGGTATACACCCCAGAGTTCTGAAGGAACTAAAAAATGAAATTTCAGACCTATTAGTAAAAATTTGTAACGTATCATTAAAATCATCCATTGAACCTGAAGACTGGAGGATAGCAAATGTAACCCCAATATTTAAAAAGGGCTCCAGGGGCGATCCGGGAAACTACAGACCGGTTAGCCTGACTTCAGTGCCAGGAAAAATAGTGGAAAGTGTTCTAAACATCAAAATCACAGAACATATAGAAAGACATGGTTTAATGGAACCAAGTCAGCATGGCTTTACCCAGGGCAAGTCTTGCCTTACAAATCTACTTCACTTTTTTGAAGGAGTTAATAAACACGTGGATAAAGGTGAACCAGTAGATGTAGTATACTTGGATTTTCAGAAGGCGTTTGACAAAGTTCCTCATGAGAGGCTTTTAGGAAAAGTAAAAACTCATGGGATAGGTGGTGATGTCCTTTCGTGGATTGCAAACTGGCTAAAAGACAGGAAACAGAGAGTAGGATTAAATGGACAATTTTCTCAGTGGAAGGGAGTGGACAGTGGAGTGCCTCAGGGATCTGTATTGGGACCCTTACTTTTCAATATATTTATAAATGATCTGGAAAGAAATACGACGAGTGAGATAATCAAATTTGCAGATGACACAAAATTGTTCAGAGTAGTTAAATCACAAGCAGATTGTGATAAATTGCAGGAAGACCTTGTGAGACTGGAAAATTGGGCATCCAAGTGGCAGATGAAATTTAATGTGGATAAGTGCAAGGTGATGCATATAGGGAAAAATAACCCATGCTATAATTACACAATGTTGGGTTCCATATTAGGTGCTACAACCCAAGAAAGAGATCTAGGCGTCATAGTGGATAACACATTGAAATCGTCGGTTCAGTGTGCTGCGGCAGTCAAAAAAGCAAACAGAATGTTGGGAATTATTAGAAAGGGAATGGTGAATAAAACAGAAAATGTCATAATGCCTCTGTATCGCTCCATGGTGAGACCGCACCTTGAATACTGTGTACAATTCTGGTCGCCGCATCTCAAAAAAGATATAATTGCGATGGAGAAGGTAATGACTTTAATGACTAATCAAGTTTCTATTCTATTATAAATGAATACTTTATTTGTATTGAAAATTCAGAAATAAAAATTAAAAAAAAAAAAAAGAATGTTAGGAATTATTAGGAAGGGAATGGTTAATAAAACGGAAAATGTCATAATGCCTCTATATCTCTCCATGGTGAGACCACACCTTGAATACTGTGTACAATTCTGGTCACCGCATCTCAAAAAAGATATAGTTGCGATGGAGAAGGTACAGAGAAGGGCAACCAAAATGATAAAGGGGATGGAACAGTTCCCCTCTGAGGAAAGGCTGAAGAGGTTAGGGCTGTTCAGCTTGGAGAAGAGACGACTGAGGGGGGATATGATAGAGGTCTTTAAAATCATGAGAGGTCTTGAACGAGTAGATGTAAATCAGTTATTTATACTTTCGAATAATAGAAGGACTAGGGGGCATTCCATGAAGTTAGCAAGTAACACATTTAAGACTAATCGGAGAAAATTCTTTTTCACTTAATGCACAATTAATCTCTGGAATTTGTTGCCAGAGGATGTGGTTAGTGCAGTTAGTGTAACTGGGTTCAAAAAAGGTTTGGATAAGTTCTTGGAGGAGAAGTCCATTAACTGCTATTAATCAAGTTGACTTAGGGAATAGCCACTGCTATTAATTGCATCAGTAGCATGGGATCTTCTTGGTGTTTGGGTAATTGCCAGGTTCGTGGCCTGGTTTTGGCCTCTGTTGGAAACAGGATGCTGGGCTTGATGGACTCTTGGTCTGACCCAGCATGGCAATTTCTTATGTTCTTATAGGTCCTAGAATTTGTTCCAACCATGGGGCCACTGCTAATTTACCATTTGTAGGCAAAGTTGGAAAGGGGGGGGGGGGGGACTTCTCACTTTTCTGAATTTTTGCAAAGACCTAACAGACTTAATTCAGCACAGGCGGGTTTTCGGAAGGGCTGAGGTACGGAGACAATGATGGTGCATCGAATGGATTCCGTTCTGCCACAGTTAGATAAGGGACTTACATGATAGTATTTTTGGATTAATCAAGTGCTTTTGATTTGTGTCTTGCTGTCATTTGTTGGGATTGGAAGGAGCCGTGCTGTCGCTGGATTTCTAGTTTTTTACAGAATAGGAACCAGATGGTATTTTTTCGGGGGCATTTTGTTCAGTTGTGTCTTGTAATTTGGGGAGTTGCGCAGGGATCTGCATTGTCCCTGTTGTTTAATACCATTATTTATTTATTTATTTAAAGTTTTTCTATACCGGCATTCGCGATAAATATCGCATCATGCCGGTTTACATTTAACAAGTGGACAGGGAACAAAAAGATAAAAAATAACATTGATCCTAATAATTGTAATAAATAATTTATTTTATTTATTTTATTTATTTATTAATTTCTATACCGGCTTTCACGACCAAAGGTTGCATCAAGTCGGTTTACATTTAACAAGTCGTGTAATAAACATAGAACTAGGGTAATTGAACTGGTGCAGAAAATAATAGTTACAATGAACAAGGAAATTACCAACTGGGATAGGAGGAGAAAAGAGAAAAGGGACAGGAATATAATGATAATAGTAGTGATAAAACATTAACACATTAAACAAGAGAAAGGCTAAGGAATGCAGTTACAATAAAACAAGGGAGTAATACAACTTGGAGCATAGAAAAAGAAGCAAGGGTTTAAATAGAGAGAGTATATATGTCCGACAATGTGCTTGAAGCATTAATGAAGTGCCCTTATGAGGTAGGGATGTTAATTACCAAGATTAAGGCAAAGTCTGAGCGACTATTTAATAATGGAATAGGTTCCGTTTAGTTCGGGAAAGGCTTTCATGAATAGCCACGTTTTGAGTCTTTTCCTAAATGTGGGAAGGCAGGGTTCCTGTCGCAAATCTGGTGGGATGGAATTCCACAGTGTTGGTCCTGCAGTGGAGAAAGCTCTGTCTCTGGTGGTTATGTGCCTCATGGATTTGGAGTGTGGTACTTGTAGGGTTTCTCTATAGGATTCTCTGATAGGTCTGTTGGACGTAAATTTTTTGAGAGGAATTTGAAGGTTGAGCTGAGAGTGTTGATGTATAGCTTTGAAGATAGTTGTTATGGATTTATATATGATTCTGTAGTGAATTGGCAGCCAGTGCAGGTCTTTGAGGATTGGTGATATGTGGTCTCTTCTCCGAGTGTTAGTTAATATTCTCGCAGCCGTGTTTTGAACCATCTGAAGAGGTTTAGTGTGAGATGAAGGAAGACCTAATAGCAAAGAGTTGCAGTAATCTAGTTTAGCAAATATTATTGATTGCAGAATAGTTCTGTAGTCTTGAAAGTGGAAGAGTGGTCTTATTCTTTTTAAGACTTGGAGTTTATAGAAGCAGTCCTTAGTAGTTTGATTTATGAATGCTTTTAGGTTTAATCTGTTATCAATGATAGCTCCCAGGTTTCTTACTTGTGGAGTTTGTAAATTGGGTGGAGGATTTGTGTCGATGTTACTGTTTTCAGATGAAATTAGGAGGAGTTCGCTTTTTGAAGAGTTTAGTATAAGATTAAGGTTGGAGAGGAGTCCATCAATTTTTTTAAGACAATTTTCCCAGAATTCAAGAGTTTTGGTGTAGGATTCTTTGACGGGGATGACTATCTGGACGTCATCTGCATAAAGAAAGTGTTTAAGGTTTAAATTAGTTAGCAGTTGGCAAAGAGGGAGCAAGTAGATATTAAAGAGCGTTGGTGAAAGGGAGGAGCCCTGTGGAACTCCCGTAGATGAAGAGTAGTGTTGAGATTCTTTGTTGTGAATTTTTACTTTGTATTTTCTGTTCTCTAAGAATGATTTGAACCACGATAGAGCTGTTCCTGTTATTCCGATGTTTGCTAATTGTATTAGTAGTGTGGAATGGTTAACCGTATCAAAGGCAGCTGAGAGGTCCAGGAGGATCAGTAAATAAGTGTGACCTTTATCCAGGCCCATGATGAGGTAGTCGGTCAGGGAAATTAGTAGTGATTCAGTACTTAAAGCTTTTCTGAGATTTTGTTGCTAAAGAAGAGGGCCAACTCCTCTGCTTTTTCTTGTGCTAGGTTGGCAGGGATGTCAGGAGTCGTGGTTTGCGTTAAATTAGATACATAGGCAAAGAGGGCTTTGGAATCAAAGATAATATGGTGGATCTTCTGTGCAAAGAAGTCCCTTTTTGATTTTAATGTAGCGCTTTTGTATTGGTGGAGTGCGAGTTTGTAAGCAGATAGGGAAGTCTGTGTTGGTGTTTTCCGCCATTTGCTTTCCTTCTGTCGGAGGGAGTGTTTCAGTTTTTGAAGTTCTTCTTTAAACCAGGGTTGTCTTTTGGAGGTGTTGTGTTCAAGTTTTTTTGTTGCCAGAGGACAGAGATTATTAGCTGCTATTTCTGTTATCTTGGACCAAGAATGGAGGACTGAGTTGGGTGAAGAGGTGTCTATAAGTGGGAGTTCTGGGCCAAGATGATTGTGTAATTCCTCGGATGTGCAAGATTTCCTGTATATGAACTCAGGTTGTGGGACAGGTTTTTTGCTTATTTGTTCTAGCGAAAAGGCGGAAGATATTAAAGTATGATCAGACCATGGAACAGGTTGGCATTTGGGTGTAGTTGATTGAGAGATGTTAGAGTTTACAAATATAAGGTCCAGGGTATGACCTGCTCTGTGGGTTGGTTTGTTTATGATCTGCTTGAAGCCTATGGCCGACATGGCGGTTAGGAAAGATTCGCAATTAGTTGAGAGAATGGGGTCGTCGACGTGTAGGTTAAAATCTCCCAATATTATGGCGGGGTGCTCCAGATTTAGGTAAGTTGTTGTTAATTCTAGTATGGGTGATGCATCGGATTCCAGAAGGCCTGGGGGAGCATAGATTAGAAGGATTTGTAGACTGTCAGATTTGAATAGGCCTGTTTCTATTTTTGAAGGTGAGTTAATTGGGAATTGAGTAATTTTTTTTTTTTTTTTTTGGGCATTACTTTGCCCCATTGGGAGATATTATCCATTCCTTTGTTTTCACCCCTTTCATATTTATTTAACATTTTCTAGACTGACATTCATTGGGAACGTCATATCGGTTTACATAGAACATAACTACAGCGAATAGGCTTTACAATGAGCAAAGTTGAAACATGAAACAACGAGGGGAGGGTTGACTAAAATAGTGGAGGAACGGAGTACAAAATTGAATAAATACGGTGCATGATTAACATGGTATATAGGTATTTACATATTTGCAAGGCGCGGGAAAATTGCTGATGACGTCCAAATTTTAGTTCCCCTGGGGTCGATCTGAAATGGGCCCTCTCTCTTATTTTAGTGATTGAATGGAGATAGTTGGAAGGTAGTTAAGGAATAATTTTTTAGTCTTGAATGCAAACAAACCCTGAAATCTTACACATGGGTATTTACCTAGAAAAATTACCAAGTTCAGATCGAAGGGCAATCAGTTACAGCTAGTGTTGATGTGAGATCTCTTGGGGTCATGTTGCACTCAAGTTGGTCAATGGAAAGTCAAATTAATGCTGTGATTTGCACTGCTTATAGTCGATGGAGACTGACTATTTAGTGTGTTTGTGTGTTTGTGCCTTTAATAGTCAGAAAGACAGTGAATAAATAAGTTAGACTGTTTGTATTTTTAAATAGTCAATAAGGTAGCTAGTAAGCAGTAGGTAGTGTATTTATTTTTAAATGTCTGCAGAACTGAGTGTTCTGCAGACTTTTAAAGAACTGAGTGTTTGTGTTGAAAAAAAAAACCCCACAAAAAAACAACAACCCACAAAAAGTAGCCAGAAGCTAGAAATAAGCTAGGAGCAGTATATACCTAAGTAAAAAAAGTTGAATAGTTCAGCTCAGTTACTCACCTTGGAAAGGTGTTGAGGTAGTGTGATTGGGTTTGAATAGGGACCAACATTTGTTAATCAAGAGAGCAGTGAGTCACTCTGGCTGACTAACTGAAGTTAGACTGTTTGTATTGCCCACCCACCCCTAGCTCATTCCTTAATTTATAGGCAGGTGCCACTTTCACAAAAAAAAAAAAAAAACTTCAACAAAACTTTATTGAGAATTCGATCAGACCCCGATAGGCCACTACCAGACACATAGTGAATTCACTAATACATTTAAAGGACGTTAGACACATTCCTACTCCCATAGCAACCTAAAACTTAACTAGGAACTGATCAAAATTGAGATGAAGGCAGCAGTCCAGCAGCAAGAGGGGGGGCTTCCCAGTCTTTTGCATAGAGTGTCACATGTATGATTTTTTACCCACCGGTGAGAAGTTGTACATGTGCATGCGATGCAAAGAGCTCCTGACTCTCAGAGAACGAGTCCGATCTCTGGAGGCTAGAGTGGCAGACCTGGAGGAGCTGAGGCAGACAGAGAGGTATATAGATGAGACCTTCAGGGACATAGTAGTCAAGTCCCAACTTCAGACTGGCAGCCCTGGTGCTGCCTTGGAGGAAGAAGGTCTCATGATGGGAGAGCACCAACCAGGTGCAGCAGGAAAGGATCCTGTAGCAAGGACCTGCTCTCCAGATGATGCATTGTCCTTTCACACTGAGGATATCTCCCCAAGGCCTACTGCCCAGGAGGGAAGGGTTAGGTCGGCCGTCATAGTTGGTGATTTGATTATTAGGAATGTAGACAGCTGGTGGGCGTGAGGATCGCCTGGTAACATGCCTACCTGGTGCAAAGGTGGTGGACCTCACGCGTCACCTAGATAGGATTTTAGACTGTGATGGGGAGGAGCCGGCTGTCGTGGTACATGTGGGCACCAACGACATAGGAAAATGTGGGAGGGAGGTTCTGGAAGCCAAATTTAGGCTCTTAGGTAGAAAGATTAAATCCAGAACCTCCAGGGTAGCATTCTCTGAAATGCTCCCTGTTCCACGCGCAGGTCACCAGAGGCAGGCAGAGCTCCGGAGTCTCAATGCGTGGATGAGACGATGGTGCAAGGAAGAGGGATTCAGTTTTTTTAGGAGAAGGGGGAGTCTCTTCCGAAGGGAAACTTTGATAAAATGAGAAAATTTGTTAGAAAAAAAACTGAAAGGAGCAGCTACAAAAGTAAAAAATGTCCAAGAGGCGTGGTCATTGTTAAAAAATACCATTCTAGAAGCACAGTCTAGATGTATTCTACACATTAAGAAAGGTGGAAAGAAAGCAAAACGATTACCGGCGTGGTTAAAAGGGAAGGTGAAAGAAGCTATTTTAGCCAAAAGATCTTCATTCAAAAATTGGAAGAAGGAACCAACAGAAGAAAATAGGATAAAGAATAAACGTTGGCAAGTTAAATGTAAGACATTATTAAGACAGGCTAAGAGAGAATTTGAAAAGAAGTTGGCTGTAGAGGCAAAAACTCACAGTAAACTCTTTTTTAAATATATCCAAAGCAGAAAGCCTGTGAGGGAGTCAGTTGGACCATTAGATGATTGAGGGGTTAAAGGGGCACTTGGAGAAGATAAGGCCATCGCGGAAAGATTAAATGTAAGTGTAAATAACCGAGTCACATCTACTCGTTCAAGACCTCTCATGATCTTAAAGACCTCTATCATATCCCCCCTCAGCTGTCTCTTCTCCAAGCTGAAAAGTCCTAACCTCTTTAGTCTTTCCTCATAGGGGAGCTGTTCCATCCCCTTTATCATTTTGGTCGCCCTTCTCTGTACCTTCTCTATTGCAACTATATCTTTTTTGAGATGCAGCGACCAGAATTGTACACAGTATTCAAGGTGCGGTCTCACCATGGAGTGATACAGAGGCATTATGACATTTTCCGTTTTATTAACCATTCCCTTCCTAATAATTCCCAACATTCTGTTTGCTTTTTTGACTGCCGCAGCACACTGAGCCGACAATTTTAAAGTATTAAAAAAGTATTTTAAAGTACAACAAAGAAATGCAATGGTTCTCTGACCAGTTTACATTCCACAATTCCAAAAGACCTACGAGAACAATACACCAAGCCAAACTCAAGACACCCACACTCAAACATATTAAACATGTTTCCACGAGAGAACGATCATTTACCATAGCAGGAACCAATGTTTGGAATAAAATGCCCACAGATCTGCGCCTGGAGCCATGTCACAAGAAATTCAAACAAAACTTAAAAACTTGGCTCTTCAGAAAAGCTTATACATAATGACCTCTTACTCTGCAAACAGCCGTCCTACCTTAAACAGCCGTCCACTCCCCCCCCCCTACCCCTTTCACCTCCAACTGCCTCTGCTTGAATGTACCTAGTTATACATAGTTTTTATATTATTATTATTATTATTTATTGTTATTTGAACCCAATGCACCTTATCATATATAGTTTGTAATTATACATAGTTTCTCCCAGGAGATTAGACGGGATTCAATTATACTATATGTGGACTTATTGCCTTGTTCGCTGACCTTATTGATATATGTTTGTTCTTTCTGAATTGATTGTAAAGCCTGTTGCTAAATCTTTGTTCATTGTAAACCGAGGTGATGTTTTGAAACGTGCCGCGGTATATAAAAAACCTTTAAATAAATAAATAAATAAATAAATAACCACTAAGATGCCTAGATCTTTTCCTGGGTGGTAGCTCCTAATATGGAACCTAACATCGTGTAACTACAGCAAGGGTTATTTTTCCCTATATGCAACACCTTCCACTTGTAAGAACATAAGAAAATGCCATACTGGGTCAGACCAAGGGTCCATCAAGCCCAGCATCCTGTTTCCAACAGTGGCCATAAGAACCTGGCAAGTACCCAAAAACTAAGTCTATTCCATGTTACCATTGCTAATGGCAGTGGCTATTCTCTAAGGGGTAGATTTTATAATTTTGTGCGGGCGCGTACTTTTGTTCGCGCACCAGGTGCGAAAAAGAGTACGCGGGATTTCAATAGATACGCCTGTAGCCGCGCGTATCCATTAAAATCCGGGATCGGCGCGCGCAAGGCTGCCGATTTTGGCAGCCTGCGCGCGCCGATCTGCGCAGCCTGCCTCCGTTCCCTCCGAAATCAGAGCGGCCTAGGAAGGAACTTTCTTTCGCCCTCCCCTCAACTTCCCCTCCCTTCCCCTACCTAACCAACCCCCCGGACCTATCTAAACCCCCCCCCCCCTACCTTTATCGCTGGATTTACACCTGCCGGAGGCAAATGTAAATGTGTGCGCGCCAGCGGGCTGCTGGCGCGCCATCACCCGACCCAGGGGCTGTTCCAGAGGGCGCGGCCACGCCCCTGGAACGCCCCCGGGCCGAAACCATGTCCGCGGCGCCACCCCCCAAACGTCGCGTCGCCCGCGCCACACCCCCGACACGCCCCCGGCACGCCTCTCCATGCAAGCCCCAGGACTTACGCGCGCCGCCGAGCCTATGCAAAATAGGCTCGGCGTGCGCAGGGGGGGGTTTGGGGTAGGTTTTCGGGGGGTACGCTCGTATCCTACGCGCGTACCCATTTGAAAATCTACCCCTAAGTGAACTTAATAGCAGGTAATGGACTTCTCCTCCAAGAACTTATCCAATCCTTTTTTAAACACCGCTATATTAACTGCACTAACCACATCCTCTGGCAACAGATTCCAGAGTTTAATTGTGCGTTGAGTAAAAAAGAATTTTCTCCGATTAGTTTTAAATGTGCCACATGCTAACTTAATGGAGTGCCCCCTAGTCTTTCTATTATCCGAAAGAGTAAATAACCGATTCACATCTACCCGTTCTAGACCTCTCATGATTTTAAACACCTCTATCATATCCCCCCTCAGCCGTCTCTTCTCCAAGCTGAAAAATCCTAACCTCTTTAGTCTTTCCTCATAGGGGAGCTGTCCCATTCCCCTTATCATTTTGGTAGCCCTTCTCTGTACCTTCTCCATCGCAATTATCTTTCTTGAGATGCGGCGACCAGAATTGTACACAGTATTCAAGGTGCAGTCTCACCATGGAGCGATACAGAGGCGTTATGATATTTTCCGTTTTTATTCACCATTCCCTTTCTAATAATTCCCAACATTCTGTTTGCTTTTTTGACTGCCGCAGCACACTGAACCGACTATTCCAATGTGTTATCCACTATGACGCCTAGATCTCTTTCTTGGGTTGTAGCACCTAATATGGAACCCAACATTGTGTAATTATAGCATGGGTTATTTTTCCCTATATGCATCACCTTGCACTTATCCACATTAAATTTCATCTGCCATTTGGATGCCCAATTTTCCAGTCTCACAGGGACTTCCTACAATTTATCACAATCTGCTTGTGATTTAACTACTCTGAACAATTTTGTGTCATCTGCAAATTTGATTATCTCACTTGTCGTATTTCTTTCCAGATCATTTATAAATATATTGAAAAGTAAGGGTCCCAATACAGATCCCTGAGGCACTCCACTGTCCACTCCCTTCCACTGAGAAAATTGTCCATTTAATCCTACTCTCTGTTTCCTATCTTTTAGTCAGTTTGCAATCCACGAAAGGACATCGCCACCTATCCCATGAGTTTTTACTTTTCCTAGAAGCCTCTCATGAGAAACTTTGTCAAACGCCTTCTGAAAATCCAAGTATACTACTTCTACCGGTTCACCTTTATCCACGTTTATTTACTCCTTCAAAAAAGTGAAGCAGATTTAGGAGGCAAGACTTGCCTTGGGTAAAGCCATGCTGACTTGGTTCCATTAAATCATGTCTTTTTATATGTTCTGTGATTTTGATGTTTAGAACACTTTCCACTATTTTTCCTGGCACTGAAGTTAGGCTAACTGGTCTGTAGTTTCCCGGATCACCCCTGTAGCCCTTTTTAAATATTGGGATTACATTTGCTATCCTCCAGTCTTCAGGTACAATGGATGATTTTAATGATAGGTTACAAATTTTTACTAACAGGTCTGAAATTTCATTTTTTAGTTCCTTGAGAAGTCTGGGGTGTATACCATCCGGTCCAGGTGATTTACTACTCTTCAGTTTGTCAGTCAGGTCCACCACATCTTCTAGGTTCATCATGATTTGATTCAGTCCATCTGAATCATTACCCATGAAAACCTTCTCCATTATGGGTACCTCCCCAACATCCTCTTCAGTAAACACCGAAGCAAAGAAATCATTTAATCTTTCCTCGATGGCCTTATCTTCTCTAAGTACTCCTTTAACCCCTCGATCATCTAATGGTCCAACTGACTCCCTCACAGGCTTTCTACTTTGGATATATTTTTAAAAGTTTTTATTGTGAGTTTTTGCCTCAAAAAAGACAGAAACCTCCTAAAAAGACAGAAACCTTCAAGCCATCCGGCTGACAACATACCATCGAGACTCCTGCTTCTCATCCCAAACGCTATCTCAGGACCTCTGACCAGTATTATAAACAGCCTTCTAACCCAAGGAAGCTACCCTGACAGTCTAAAAACCGCCTCACTCAAGCCCCTCCTCAAGAAACACAACTTAGACCCTAATGTACTAGCTAACTTCAGACCCATCTCGAACCTCCCATTCGTTGCCAAACTAACTGAGAAACTGGTAAACACCCAGCTCTCTGATTATCTTGAAGACCACAAGATCCTATACCCCTCGCAATATGGTTTCCGTAAATCACGAAACACGGAAACCCTAATCATCTCACTTACAGACCATATTATTATGGGGTTAGACAAAGGACACTCCTTTTTATTAATCCTGTTAGACATTTCGGCGGCATTTGACACCGTCAACCATACCATCCTGCTGGACCGCCTAGCTGATATCGGCATCTCCGGATCTGCCCACAACTGGTTCAAGTCATTCCTCAGTAACAGGACTTTTAAAGTTAAAATCAACAACAAAGAGTCACCCCTAACAAAATCAAATCTTGGTGTACCACAAGGTTCCTCCTTATCTCCAACCCTTTTTAACATTTACCTCCTCCCCCTCTGCCAACTATTAACGGAGCTCGATCTAATTCATTATCTGTACGCAGACGACGTGCAGATTCTAATCCCAATAACAGATTCAATTTCAAAAGCGCTCACCCATTGGATTAACTGCCTTCTAGCAATCACAAATCTTCTCAACAGCTTAAACTTGGTTCTCAACGCCTCCAAGACAGAACTGCTCCACATCTCCTCAAATGAAAACAATATCTCCCCTCCATCACCACACATCGCTCATATTACCTGTAAACAGGTCAGAGACCTTGGGGTAATATTAGACAACAGACTAAGCCTGAAGAAAATGGTCAACACAACCGCCAAAGACTGTTTCTACAGGCTACAGATTCTAAAACGACTTAAACCTCTATTATTCTTCCACGACTTCAGGACAGTCCTCCAAGCGCTACTGTTCGCTAAAATAGACTACTGCAGTGCCCTCTTCCTAGGCCTCCCCAAATCCACTACCAAACCACTGCAGATGATACAAAATGCGGCAGCAAGATTGCTAACCAGTACCAGCCGCGGCGATCACATCTCTCCCATCCTCAGGAACCTACATTGGTTACCAGTTAATTTCAGGATTCTATACAAATCAATCACCGTAATCCACAAAACCATACATCAACATCTTCAACTCGACCTGGAAATCCCCTTCACACCCTACTCCTCTAACAGACCAACCAGAGATATTCTCAAAGGCACTCTGAAATTTCCACCCACCAAAGCCTCACGCCTCTCTTCGACCAAAGACAGAGCTTTCTCGATAGCTGGCCCATCTATCTGGAATAGCATCCCATCAAATCTCAGATTGGAGCCTTGCCTTTTAACTTTTAGAAAAAGTCTTAAAACATGGCTCTTTCACCAAGCCTTCGCCGATCCACCAGACATTCTCTAATTGTCCTTCACTCTTACCCGGTCTGGCATTGACACTCACGAATGGACTCTGACTCTCCCAGGTTAAAGCACCTCTAAGCTCGTAACCTTACGCTTATGGTATCACTGGTTTATCTCCGGCCTTACCTTCCTTCCAGCTTGCTTGCAAGCTTCCAAGTTCTCTCTCCCTGTTGATTGTAACTTTGACTTATTCCTACCTATTGTTTATCTTTCGCTCATTTGAATTTGTTACTCCTTTTATACCCTTGTTAAATGTAAACCGATCCGATATGGTTATTCACTATGAAGGTCGGTATATAAAAACTGTTAAATAAATAAATAAATAAATAAATAAACACCGAAGCAAAGAAATCATTTAATCTTTCCTCGATGGCCTTATCTTCTCTAAGTACCCCTTTAACCCCTCGATCATCTAATGGTCCAACTGACTCCCTCACAGGCTTTCTACTTTGGATATATTTTTAAAAGTTTTTATTGTGAGTTTTTGCCTCTACAGCCAACTTCTTTTCAAATTCTCTTTTAGCCTATCTTATCAATGTCTTACATTTAACTTGCCAACGTTTATGCTTTATCCTATTTTTTTCTGTTGGATCCTTCTTCCAATTTTTGAATGAAGATCTTTTGGCTAAAATAGCTTCTTTCACCTCCCCTTTTAACCATGCCAGTA
Source organism: Rhinatrema bivittatum (assembly GCF_901001135.1). Classification (NCBI taxonomy): domain Eukaryota; kingdom Metazoa; phylum Chordata; class Amphibia; order Gymnophiona; family Rhinatrematidae; genus Rhinatrema; species Rhinatrema bivittatum. Next base: position 22,148,218 of record NC_042633.1, on the reverse strand, counting down.
ATCGTTTTGCCTTCTTTCCACCTTTCTTAATGTGTGGAATACATCTAGTCTGTGCTTCTAGAATGGTATTTTTTAACAATGACCACGCCTCTTGGACATTTTTTACTTTTGTAGCTGCTCCTTTCAGTTTTTTTTCTAACAATTTTTCTCATTTTATCAGTTTCCCTTTTGAAAGTTTAGCACGAGAGTCGTGGATTTGCACACTGTTCCTCTTCGTCATTAAATCAAATTTGATCATATTATGATCACTATTGCCAAGCGGCCCCACCACCATTACCTCTCTCACCAATGTCCACATTAAATTTCATCTGCCATTTGGATGCCCAATCTTCCAGTCTTGCAAGGTCCTCCTGTAATGTATCATAATCCGCTTGTGATTTAACTACTCTGAATAATTTTGTATCATCCGCAAATTTGATAACCTCACTCGTCGTATTCCTTTCCAGATCATTTATAAATATATTGAAAAGCACTGGTCCAAGTACAGATCCCTGAGGCACTCCACTGTTTGGTCAATTTTCTCAGTGGAAAAAGGTATTTAATCCTACTCTCTGTTTCCTGTCTTTTAGCCAGTTTGTAATCCATGAAAGGACATCGCCTCCTATCCCATGACTTTTTACTTTTCCTAGAAGCCTCTCATGAGGAACTTTGTCAAACGCCTTCTGAAAATCCAAATAAACCACATCTACCGGTTCACCTTTATCCACATGTTTATTAACCCCTTATTTGTCTTGTCGTCTCTGGATTGTAAGCTCCATGGAGCAGGGACTTGCTCTTCTGTGCCTCCCTACAGTGCCGCATATTTAAGTATGTAAAGAAATGACAATTAAGTTGTTTTAATCCAGGGAGAGATAGGGAGGTGTTGCTGTATAGTCTCAGGACCGGCTTCAGAACCTAGTTCTTCATGGAAACGAGGGTGGGTAACTGGAAGGCCCTCCCATGGTGGGAAAAACAAAAGATCCTTAGGATGTTAATCAAGCCCTGGATTGATCTGTATTGAGCGGCTGTTATAACCCTCAAAAGAAAGTGTGGGAGTAACCTGCTCAGAGCAGCTGATGCAACCCTCAGTAGAAGGTGTAGGTTTCTTCTGCACAGAGCGGCTATTACAACCAGGACCTATGGCGCCGACCCTTAGGGGGCGCTGAAGAGCAGGTAGGTGGAGCTGCTTGCAGCAAAGAGGAGTAGAGATTCATCGAGCCTGCTCCCGGCCCTGAGAAGCATACAGTGGGCAGTGCAAACAAAGTAGGGGGAGTCGGGCCCGAGACCGGTGTGGGCGGCACGAATGGAGGGGAGGGGCAGGTGCAAAGCAGAAGTCACCTAGGGCACCTACTACCTTTGCACTGGCCCTGATTACAACCCTCACTAGAAGGTGTGGGGGTAGCCTGCACGGAGCAGCTGTTACAGCCCTCAATCGAAGGTGAGTGGGGTGGGGGGGGGGGGGGGGGAAGCTGCATGGAGTGGCTATTGCAGCCCTGAAAAACCTTGCTGGGCAGACCAGATGGGTCATCTGGGTCCTTTTCTAAAGTCCTTTACCATGTCCAGTATATTTACAGTCCACAGGAAAGTCAAAACCAAGGATGTTCCAGGGAGGTCTTTTAAAGAGGAATACGTTAAGCAACCGGTCAAACTTGTAAGATTATCTGGTCCTCAACTAGAAATGTTTTTCTGCTCTGATGACTTAATATAATCACTTAATCCTTTGATAGCTCAAAACCAAATACATGCAGCTTGGCAGGAATAAATCCTCCTATGAATGAAACCGAGCTGGTTTTACCTATTTCTGTGCCAGAAGCATTTTAATTTACAAGGCTAGAGAAATGAGTGACTGCTCAAACCTAGGCAGAAGAGAATTTTCTCTGAGCTTCTGACCTCAGTGCAAAGAATTACCATCCATCTCCCAGGCGAGCGACTGGTCTCCCTCCTAAATATCTCTTCCCCACATCATTCACCCCCATAGACCTCAATAGTGTTACCCTCTTAAATATTTCTTCCTCACGTCTTTCACTCCCATAGACCTCAATGGTGTCACCCTCTTAAATTTCTCTTCCCCATGTCATTTACCTCCATAAACCTCAATGGTGTCATCCTCTTAAATATCTCTTCCCCACATCATTCAGCCCCATAGACCTCAATGGTGTCACCCTCTTAAATATCTCTTCTCCACGTCATTCATCCCCATAGATTTCAATGGCATCATCCTCTTAAATATCTCTTCCCTACATCATTCAGCCCCATAGACTTCAATGGTGTCAGCCTCTTAAATATCTCTTCCCCATGTCATTCACCCCCATAAACCTCAATTCTGTTATCCTCTTAAATATCTCTTCCCCACATCATTCAGCCCCATAGATTTCAATGGAGTCAGCTTCTTAAATATCTCTCCCCCCTTTTTCATTCACTTTCCTATAAATACCCTCACACTGCATCCCCAACTCAGGTTCTATTAAGGGAAAAGGATAGATGTTAGGCACTTGATGTCTATCAATAACTTCATGTTTTGTGTATGTGATATCATGTCATTATTAGGCTCTCACATGACTGCTCCAAGGAAGACAGAAAATAATAATAATTAGAAGATCCTCCACGCCAACAGAACAAATAAAACTCCCATTGTACTTTATCTTAAATTTGTCCCTTCCCTTGGGCCAATCACCAATTCTTCTGCGTAGCTGTTTCCAGTCTAGGCAGATGCATTACCATTATGACACTTCTTCTAGACCCTTTTTTACCTCATCCATCACACATCTGCAGGGAGGTAGGACCTCTTCCAGATGCTTTGTACCTCATCCATCACACATTTGCAGGGGAGGTAGGACCTCTTCCAGATGCTTTGTACCTCATCCATCACATCCATGCAGGGAGGTAGGACCTCTTCCAGACGCTTCATATGTCATTCATCACACCCATGCAGGGAGGTAGGACCTCTTCCAGATGCTTCGTACTTCATTCATCACACCCATGCAGGGAGGTAGGACTTCTTCCAGATGCTTCGTACTTCATCCATCACACCCATGCAGGGAGGTAGGACCTCTTCCAGATGCTTTGTACCTCATCCATCACACCCATGCAGGGAGGTAGGACTTCTTCCAGACGCTTCATATGTCATTCATCACACCCATGCAGGGAGGTAGGACCTCTTCCAGATGCTTCGTACTTCATCCATCACACCCATGCAGGGAGGTAGGACTTCTTCCAGATGCTTCGTACTTCATCCATCACACCCATGCAGGGAGGTAGGACTTCTTCCAGATGCTTTGTACCTCATCCATCACACCCATGCAGGGAGGTAGGACTTCTTCCAGATGCTTCGTACTTCATCCATCACACCCATGCAGGGAGGTAGGACCTCTTCCAGATGCGTTGTACCTCATCCATCACACCCATGCAGGGAAGTAGGACATCTTCTAGATGCGTTGTACCTCATCCATCACACCTTTGCAGAGAGGTGGACATAAAAAATATTACCATTTTTTTTTCTGTACTTGGACATCTTTTGGATTCCATTTCTGGAACTATACAAAATGTCACTTCCTCCAGGTTTAGACCTTCAAGACTAATCCACAATCTTCTGGCTCCAGTTTCCCTGGGTCTCCTATAAACTGAAATTCAGTTAGACACAGCTATAAAGGAACAATAGGTTATTAATGAATATATCTATCACCTACAGTAGGTCCATACACCTGAAACACAAAAATGCATTAGTGCAATAATTGAACAAGCAAATGTTAGTCCAGAAACCATTTTTTTCCATAATTTTATGTTTTTTATGGCAGAGTTTTTCAATAATGTTTTGTTAACAAATATTTAAGTTAGTAATAAGAACAAGAAATTGCCATGCTGGATCAGACCAAGGGTCCTACAAGCCCAGCATCCCGTTTCCAACAGAGGCCAAACCAGGCCACAAGAACCTGGCTATTACCAAACACCAAGAAGTTCCCATGCTACTGAAGCACGCTAATAGATAACAACCACAAGGAAAGGAAAAAAATACATCACACCAATTTTCTTATGCTAATTATTTCTCCTTGTTATTTTCCAACACTAGTAATAAATCTAAACAAAGTCCAAGTGTATGAAGTCCAATCTGGTAGAAAAAGTCTTTAGGCTTCAGGTCCTCAAGGCTAGCCAGTTCATCTGGTTGATTGGTTTTCACTTGATTACATAACTACTATTCAGTGGAGGTCTCCTTGACCTCAACCACTGGTCGCCTCAACAAGGACCTATAATAAAACACATATCGCGCAACCAAAAACCCCCCACAACGTCCAGTCCAATAGTGGAATTCCTGGAACCCAGATGAAAAGGCTCCTCCGGAATGACTGATAACCACAATTCAGTCCATTTAAGAGCTAGGGTGGTGGTCCTAGTAGGCCAGATGAAATCCTGGATTCAGTTTTCTCCCTGTTGTCCCATATGGCAAAATGTTCTCTTCGTAGATGCTCGTTTGTTATGCAGAAGATCGGCTGCGTCTCCCTCCATGAGAGGGCCAATGGGCCATCGTAGTCCCGAGGGTAAGAGGATGGAAAATTAAGAGCTTCGCCCCCCCCCCCCCCCTCCATCAGACGAATCCCACATCTCTAACACCAAGATATTGTGAGCGGGGAGGCACCATTTAGGTACAGACAAGAGAACAATTGGTCGAAAGGTGTGGAAAAAAAATGAGACTTTGCACTAACACATCAAAAACTGGGATATTTTCCTGTTCACCAGTTCATAAATTACTCCAGTGACTGGACAGACACGGGATCACCAGAAATAATTGACTTAACATTGGCATAAATGCATCAGAGGTATTAAGTTCCCACATTTGTTGAAGATCTAAAATGTAAAAAGGGATTTGCAAACAGGAGTTGTAAGGAGCCTTTTCATCAGTTTCCATCAGGAATCAAGCAAATTGAAGCTGGAAAGCAGATCAGCATTAGCATGATTAGCAGCTCTGTCTGCAAGAGAATTAACATGTTAACGTTCCCTGTACGTACCAGGATCAGTCCAGACAGTGGGTTACGCCCCCTGTCCAGCAGATGGAGTCTGAGCAAAAACTTCCGGGGGAGGTCCTATATAGTGTCCCCTCCCCTGCCTCTACCGTCAGTAATGCTCTGACTCCAGCAGATGCGAGCAGGGGACTCAGGGTTTCCCAGCTCTGTAGCTTAAAGAGGATCTTCAAGGTCTCTGCATTGGGGATGCGGGCTGCGATCTGCAGTTCTTTGGCACAGCGTGCGGGGCTCCGCTGGGTCCAACAGCTCCTTACCTCCCAGTTGCTGCCTGAGGAGGAGGGTCAGCAAGCGGATCGGTTGGAGGCCGTAGTCACCTACGGCGCGGACGCCCTGTACGATCTCCTACGGGTTCTAGCACGCTCAATGGCGGCGGCCGTGTCGGCGCGGCGGCTCCTGTGGTTAAGAAGCTGGGCGGCCGACGCCCCCTCCAAGACTCGCCTGAGTTCCCTTCCCTTCAGGGGTAGGTATCTCTTTGGGGAAGGCTTAGATCAGATTATCAGATCCCTCAACGAGAATGCGGTCCATAAGCTTCCGGAGGATTGCCCTCGCTCGGCCAGGCCATTTTATTCTCCCAGGAGTAGGCAGCGGAACCAACAGCGGTCCCGGCCCCCGAGGCAGCCCCCCCCCCCACCAGGCCGCCATCCGCTCGATCGCAAGCTTGGAACCGGTCCTTTCGTGGACGCCGCCCTGGCAGGGAGGGCCAGGGTTTGGGCCCCCCCCCCTCTAAGTCCTCCCAATGACGCCAGGAGGACCCTTGAGTCAACTCCCCGCGTGGGGGGTCGGCTTGCTTTCTTCTACGAAGAGTGGGTCCAAATCACGTCGGATCAATGGGTCCTAGATATCCTAAAACATGGCTACACCTTGGATTTTGTACAGGCCCCCCGAGACAGGTTTCTGTTTTCCCCGGCCGGGTCCCGGCTCAAGCAGGAGGCCGTCAGACAGACCCTGGACCGGCTATTAGCCTTGGGCGCAATAGTGCCGGTCGCGGCCTCCGAGCTCGGTCGGGGCCATTATTCCCTTTACTTTGTTGTTCCCAAGAAAGAGGGGACGTTCCGACTGATCCTGGATCTCAAGGTCGTCAATAAGTTTCTCAGGGTCCCCCGGTTCCGTATGGAGACCCTTCGTTCGGTACTGGCCGCAGTTCACCCAGGCAAGTTCCTGGCCTCTCTGGATCTTACGGAAGCATATCTTCACATTCCCATTCATCAGGCTTACCAGCGCTACCTGCGCTTCAAGGTCCTGGGACAGCATTTTCAATTCCGAGCCTTGCCTTTTGGTTTTGCCACAGCCTCTCGGGTATTTACCAAGGTCATGGTGGTCGTAGCGGCGGCTCTCCGCAAGGAAGGAATCCTTGTGCATCCCTACCTGGACGACTGGCTCATTCGCGTGAAATCCCGAAGTCGGGGCCTTCATGCAGTGGACAGGGTGGTTCAGTTCCTCCGCTCTCTAGAGTGGATCGTGAATATTCCCAAGAGCAAGCTGGTGCCGTCCCAGTCCCTGGACTTCCTGGGAGCTCATTTCGATACAAGGAAGGCGATGGCCTTTTTACGGCCAGAGAGAGCACAGGCACTTCGAGAACAGATTCTCGCCTTTACGAAGCTCACAACGCCCACGGCTTGGGACTACCTGCACGTGTTGGGCACCATGACCTCCACCATCGATCTCGTTCCATGGGCTTTCGCTCACCTACGTCCTCTGCAGAGGTCGCTGCTGTCCAGATGGAAGCCGGTGTCCCGGGACTACCAGGCGGTCCTGCCGATCCCGAGACCAGCGTTGCTCAGCCTCCACTGGTGGCTGGATCCTCAGCACCTTGCACGGGGTATATCTCTGGAGGCCCCAGACTGGGTAATAATAACCACGGATGCCAGCCTCTCCGGTTGGGGAGCGGTCTGTCAGCACAGCTCGATCCAGGGCAGTTGGTCACAAGAACAAACACAGTGGCCCATCAACCGTCTGGAGACCAGGGCAGTCCGTCTGGCCCTGCGGGGGTTCCTTCATCTAGTTCACCAGCGAGCGGTCAGGATTCTTTCCGACAACGCGACCACGGTTGCCTACATCAACCGGCAGGGGGGCACGAGGAGCCGGCTCGTGTCCCTGGAGGCCGACAAACTGATGAAATGGGTGGAGATTCACCTAGAGCACCTAGCGGCTTCCCACATCGCGGGCACAGACAACGTTCAGGCGGACTTTCTCAGCCGCCAGCACTTGGATCCCGGAGAGTGGGAACTCTCGGAAGAAGCCATGGAGTTCATAGTCCAGCGCTGGGGGATTCCACGCATGGACCTGATGGCAACCGCCAACAACACCAAGGCAGTCCGTTTCTTCAGTCGCAGAAGGGAGCACGTCGCGGAGGGCGTCGATGCACTGGTCCTCCCATGGCTGCTCCAAGGACTTCTGTATGTCTTCCCACCATGGCCACTAGTGGGAAAGGTCATCAGAAGGGTGGAGGCGCATCCAGGCTCAGTAATCCTGGTAGCGCCAGAGTGGCCTCGCCGGCCATGGTTCGCGGATCTGCTCCATCTGACGCTGGAGGGACCACTTCGCCTCAGTCACCTGCCGCGTCTACTTCGGCAGGGGCCAATATTTTTCGAGGGGGCAGATCGCTTCTGTCTTGCAGCATGGCTTTTGAGAGGCGCACGCTGAGACGTCGTGGGTATCCTGAGCCCGTCATCTCTACCCTCTTACGGGCGCGCAAGACGTCTACCTCGGTCACGTACGTACGGATCTGGAAGGTCTTTGAGAAGTGGTGCGCCTCCCACAATATCAAATCAACTCAGGCCTCGATGGCTCAGATTCTTTCTTTTCTCCAAGCTGGCTTAGACTTGGGGCTGGCGTTTAATTCACTCCGGGTGCAGGTGGCGGCCCTGGGCGCTTTCTTTCAGGAAGGTAATAATACTTTGCTGTCTTCTCACCCGGATATCGTTCGTTTCTTAAAGGGGGTTAGGCATTTGAAGCCCCCGCTCCGGCCTCCATGCCCATCGTGGAACCTGAACTTGGTCCTCCGAGCTCTCTGCGGCCCTCCCTTTGAACCCTTGCGTTCAGCCACGATCAAGGATGTGACACTCAAGACAGTCTTCCTAGTAGCAATCAGCTTGGCGCGGAGGATTTCAGAGCTGCAGGCGCTTTTGTGTCGAGAACCATATCTCCGGTTCACGGCGGACGGGGTCTCTATCCGCACTGTACCCTCCTTCCTACCCAAGGTGGTCTCGGATTTTCACCTCAACCAGTCCCTGGACCTACCCTCATTTCCTTCAGCTGGATCAGGAGACCTGCATAAGCTAGACGTCCGGAGATGCCTCATGTATTACCTAGAGCTTACAAATGATTTCCGCCTTTCGGACCACCTGTTTGTCCTTTGGTCCGGCCCAAGAAGAGGCTGCAGCGCTTCCAAGCAGTCCATAGCCCGCTGGCTGAAGGGAGCGATTGCAGCAGCTTATATTGGGCGGGGTAAACCTCCTCCATTGTCTGTCAAAGCCCATTCGCTGTGGGCTCAAGCGACTTCTTGGGCGGAGGGGACGTCGCTTTCATCCCAGGAGATATGCAGGGCGGCCACCTGGAAGTCGCTCCATACTTTTGCAAAACACTATCGCCTGGACGTGTGGGCCCCTGCGGGCAGTCTCTTTTGGGACAGGGTTATTCGCGCAGGGCTATCCTCGGCCCACCCATGAGGGGGAAGCTTTGGTACATCCCACTGTCTGGACTGATCCTGGTACGTATAGGGAAATGAAAATTATTCCTTACCTCGTTAATTTTCGTTCCTGTAGTACCTTGGATCAGTCCAGACCCCTCCCGGTGACTGGGGTTGGGAAGTGGGGACATTTTCCTTTTTCCTTTTTGGTTTGATCTTAGCTGCCCGACGTTTGGCGCTTGGGCTCTGGCGGTCCGCCTCTGCCTACAAGTCTTCTCGGTTCAGCCCGGGGCCCGCCGGTCATGCTTACGGTTGGCCCCCTCAATCATCTTGCGTTTAAGTGCTATGCTTGATCCCTCTGGGACGGTCTCTTACGGGCTTTGCTAGTCTAGTTACTGACGGTAGAGGCAGGGGAGGGGACACTATATAGGACCTCCCCCGGAAGTTTTTGCTCAGACTCCATCTGCTGGACAGAGGGCGTAACCCATTTGTGCAACCTGCGCGCGCCGAGCCCAGCGCTTGCTGCCTGTTCCCTCTGCTTCCCCTCACCTTCCCCTCCCTTTCCCTTTCCCAAACGCGGGTTAACAGTGCGCTCCGGTGGAGCGCACTGTTAACCCGCGTTTGGACGCGCGTTTTCGATGCGCTAGCTTTACCCCTTATTCAGTAAGGGGTAATAGTGCATTGAAAATGCGCGTCCAACCCCCCCAAAACTAATAGCGCCCGCAGCATGCAAATGCATGTTGATGGCCCTATTAGGTATTCCCGCGCGATTCACAAAGTAAAATGTGCAGCCAAGCCGCACATTTTACTTTCAGAAATTAGCACCTACCCACAGGTAGGCGTTAATTTCTGCCGGCACCGGGAAAGTGCACAGAAAAGCAGTAAAAACTGCTTTTTTGTGCACCCTCCGACTTAATATCATGGCGATATTAAGTCGGAGATCCCAAAGTAAAAAATAATAAAAAAAAAAAAAATTTAAATTGGCTCGCGGGTTGAAAACCGGACGCTCAATTTTGCCGGCGTCCGGTTTCCGAACCTGTGGCTGTCAGCGGGCTCGAGAACCGACGCCGGCAAAATTGAGCGTCGGCTGTCAAACCCACTGGCAGCCGCCGCTCCTGTCCAAAAAGAGGCGCTAGGGACACGCTAGTGTCCCTAGCGCCTCTTTTTACCGCGGGCCCTAATTTAAATATTTTGGTTTACTGACTCGCGCGCACAGGACACTGGCCTGCGCCCGCCCGCTCTCCCGCGAACTTTACCGTATCGGCCTGTGTGTGTCAGTTTGAAACCGATCAGTGCTCTGCTTGTGACATCAGTGAAAATAGTTCCGGGGGGTCACGTGGGATGATTTGCTAGGGAGGACGTGTTCTCCCTGAGCTCCGGGTGCCACGGAATTTATTCTCACTTTACTACCCCCCTGACTTGGCGAATCGGTGCAGGCAGTGCTTGTCTGGAAACAGCTCATGTCGATTGTACATTATATGTACAAATCTCCACAATTAATGGCTGCACGTGATGGAAAAAGGGAGAAGGAAAAGGACAAGCTGAAACCCGCGGATCCTAAAATGGCGGCGAGCCCCGGCGGCACAAGCCCGGAATCAGCAACCCCGCTCACAGTGGAAACCCTCAAGGCCACACTGGATTCGACCTTGGACATCAAGCTAGCAGGGATCACACACCAACTAGAAGAGGTAAAATCTTCTCTGGCGGAGCTCCAACCGCGACTCGACGGCTTGGAGGAACGAATCGTGGGGCTGGAGGAGGGGCTCACCGCCACTACGGAGAAACATAGCGCACAGGATAAAACCCTCCAAGATTGTTTACAAAAAATGGACGATCTGGAAAATCGGCTCCGCCGAGATAATTTGCGGTTTTTAGGGCTACCTGAGGCTGTGGATGATCAAGGGCTGGGAGACTTTCTAGAGGAATGGCTCCCTGCGGCGGTGGGCTTTCCTGATTTGCAAGGCACACTGAAAGTCGAAAGAGCGCATAGGCTGGGGGTTCGCCGGGACTCAGACAAGCGACCTCGAATAGCTATCGCGAAGATCCTAAACTCAGCTATTAAACAAAAAATCTGGATAGCTTACCGACGTAACCCAGAGGCGAAATACAAGAGCCATACTGTCAGGATCACACAGGACTATTCGGTGCAGGTTTCTCAACAACGGAAAAAATTTTCACCGCTGTGTTCTCAGCTTTTTGAGAAACGTATTAAATTTGCCCTCCTCTATCCCGCTACTCTGAAGGTCGGGTGGGAAGGCAAAACCCACCTATTTAAGACCCCTGAGGAGGCAAAAACATTTGTGAACACTTTGGCGGTGGGACACGTGTCAGGCCCGTGACGGCCATGTTTTTTCTCTGCCTGGCTATGCCTCCCTCGGGTGCGTGCCTAGGCCCAGATGGCTTGGACAGGGCCTAGCTAGCATATGATCTGTCATCTCATTTTCACTTGGAGACAGCTGGTCCTGCCGGAGAGGGCTTCAGCTAATTCCCCAGGATGACGCGCCGGGGATGGAGGCCACTAAGCGCTGGAGGCCAGACTCGATAAGTTCTGCACTCGAGAACTCTCTTGTTTTTCATGTTGGACTTTTGTTAAGTTACGATTCCTGGTGGGGATCTGGACCAAGTTTTTGTTGTCCGTGGCACCCGGACATCCTGAGCGGACCTCCCGGATCGGGTACTTTGTTTTTTTCAGTGCCCGTTCGGCTGTATGGTTTTTGTGTTGCAATGGGGTAGGGGGGGTAGACGAGGTGGGGGGGAGGGGGGGAGGGGGAGGTGGGCGACTGCTTGGGGGTTAGGATGTATGATGAATGAATGGGCATGGAGATATCGGGTCGCAAGGATTTTGCAGTGCTTGTGGATATGGCGACGGGTCGGGGAGGATGGGAGACGGTTCCTGCGGACATCGTATCGCAGGACCCAACTGGGGGTGGAGGGCAGCTGGGACTCTCTATCTCTGGTGGTAATGCAGCAGCCCTTGTTTAGCTTATTTTACTCTTTACATGACCCATGCTGAAACTAATTTCATGGAATGTTCATGGTATGGGGTCTCCCATTAAACGTAAGAAAATCTTAGCTCATTTACACCGTTTGCATGGGGATATTGCCTGTATTCAGGAAACCCATTTGACATCTCTTGAGAGCCAAAAGCTGAAAAGGGACTGGGTGAGGGAATGTTTATATGCTGCATCCACTCGCCGCAAAGCCGGCGTGGCTATACTGATTAGCAAATCCGCTGACTTAGAGGTGGAGCGCACTATCGCTGACCCGGATGGCCATTATGTGTTGGTAATAGGGAGTTGGAGAGGGCAGAAGGTCACCATTGGAAATGTCTACACTCCCACTGATAACCCACAGAAATACTTACGTAAATTTGCTGACGTTCTCCTTACACACCGGGAAGGTCTTTTGTGCACTGCGGGGGATTTTAATTGTGTAGTAGACAATACATTAGACAGAACTACGCAAAGGGGGACACGCTTGGGGACACGGGGGGAAGGGATAGGGAAGTTCTGTGAGGTGACAGGCCTGTTGGATATCTGGCGAGTCCTTCACCCTACTGACCGGGAATATACGTTTTACTCGAACCCCCATCAGACATTCTCTCGCCTGGACTATATACTATTGGCTCAAGAAGCTTTTGGGAAGGTAGAAAAGGCAGAGATTGAGAACCCGGTTATCTCGGACCATTCCCCTGTCTCATTGGTTATTAACATAGGACAGAAATTGGGAGGTGACAATTGGTGGCGGTTTCCTAATCATCTGAAGGGAGATAAAGAGTTTCGCCAATTTTTGTTGACCAAGTGGACAGAGTATGCCAAGGATAATGCTCAGCATGTGGTCCAGCCTCAGTTGTTTTGGGAAACGGGGAAGGCCGTGTTACGAGGCGAAATAATCAGCTTTGTTAGCGCCCGGTATAAACGCCTTATGAAGGATATCCTTCGTTTAGATGTTCAGACCAAACAGGCCAGACGCACGCTTCTTTCTGACCCTTCAGAAGCTCATCGGCAGGCCTACTTTCACCTTCTCCACCAGCTCAACACAGTTTTACACAAACGAGCTAGTAATGCACTCCAGGTGGCTCAACATAATTTTTTTCGCTATGGGAATAAGGTAGGGAAGCCCATGGCCAATCTTGTGCGCAGGGCCAGAGCCCGAACTGCGATACAGGCCATGTTAAACCCTCAGGGACAAAAGGTTACGGATCTTAAGGCTATTGGGACAGTCTTCCAGTCTTTTTACACCACTCTCTATGCTGCGGACCCCCCCCTAGGGGGAGATGCGGAACAATCCTTCTTTTCGGATTTGCATACACCGTGCTTGTCAACTTCCCAAAGGGAATTTCTCAACCGCCCCATTCAGACTTTCGAAGTCCTACGGGTCATTAATGATGTGGCATCGGGTAAATCACCAGGGCCGGACGGGTACTCCTACGACTTTTTTAAGATACTGAAGGTCCCCCTGACAGTCCCATTGATGAATTTCTATGTGGATGGTCTGGTACACCAGAGTTTCCCCTCGAATTTTAACTCTGCAAACATTATAGTATTGCCAAAACCAGGAAAAGACCCACAAAAACCAGAGTCTTACAGACCCATATCGCTGTTGAACAGTGATCTCAAGATTCTGGCAAAAGTTCTCGCAGATAGATTAGCACTGCTGCTGCCGCGATTAGTTACGGAACAGCAGGTGGGTTTTGTAAAAGGCCGCTCAGCCACCGGTCACATAGTGAAACTGTTATCAGCAATGAAGCTGTGCCAGTACCATGGGGTGCCGGCGTTGGCTATTGGGTTTGACAGTGAAAAGGCATTCGACAGGGTAGCCTGGCCATACATGTTCTCTGTTCTGGAGTGCTATGGTATAATGGGGGAGTTTGTGTCTTACATAGAGCTCCTATATCACTGCCCTCAATCCCGTATTCTGACTAATGGCTCGTTGTCGGACTATGTGCCCATCCGGAGGGGAGTGCGTCAGGGATGCCCATTGTCCCCTCTTCTATATATTCTCACGATAGATCCCTTACTAAGAAAGATACTGCTACACCCGGACATCCATGGCTTCGACAAACTTGGCCAGTCCTTCAAGGTGGCGGCTTTCGCTGACGATGTCCTGGTATTCTTGACCCACCCATACCGGTCTCTGCCACATCTGCTACACGTACAGGAACTTTTCGGGGTGTTTGCGGGCCTCAAGATTAACAGGGACAAATCGGAGGCACTAGATGTGGGGCGCACTCTAAAGGAGAGTTGGGCGGGGGAGTTCCCCTTGAAATGGGCATCTGACACCCTTAAATATCTGGGGATTATTATTCCCAATCAGTTGGACTCTATCTATCAGCTTAACGTCCAACCAAAGCTGACCTTCACGATAGATACCCTGTCCAAATGGAGAAACTTGCCTTTATCGTTACGGGGCAGAGTACGCCTTTACCAAATGATGATAGTGCCAAAATGGCTTTATATACTGCAAATGTTACCAATCTGTCTCACCCCTTCTGATCTGAATAAACTAACTCATGTCCTCCGAGTTTTCTTGTGGGGGGGGCAAAAGAGCTCGCATACCTTTACAGATGCTATACCTACCCCAGCAGCAGGGGGGAGTGGGATGTCCTAACTTAAAAACTTATAACCTAGCCTGCAATCTCCGCTTTGTACAGGACTGGATCTTTGGTTCCTCCTATTATTTACCTAACTCCGTATTACAGCTCTGGTATGAAGTCCCGTCACTAAACTCTTTGCTTCATGCGAGGTCCGCAGACATCCCGCCTCACCTCAAGACGCATCTGCTAGTGACCACGTGTCGGGCGACTTGGGCAAGTCTATGCAAAATGTTTCATCAGCCACCTGGTATCACACCTTTTTTACGTATCCAGAATAATGGATATTTCTTACCTGGAGTTGGAGAAACACCTTTCAAGAGATGGTGTACGGAGGGCCTCCAGTTCCTTTATCAGCTGCATGACCCAATCACTGGGACCCTATACAGTTTTGCTGATCTACAAACACAATTTCGTATCCCTCATACCGATTTTTATGCTTTTTTACAAATCAGACATTTTATGCAGTCCTGTCCAGGGCACTGGGGTAATCCTCAATGTACCACTCTCTTACAACACCTTCTTCATTCAGGGCCGCAAAAACCTTCTAAGGTATCAGCTTTCTATAAAGAATTGATTCAACCAAGAGTGAAGGGGCATCTACAACTATTGTATCAGAAATGGTCCACTTGGACAGAGTTGGAACTTACTTATGAAGATTTTTTGAAATGTTTTGAAGCCATTCCCGACATCTCCATTAACGAGGATATGCGGGAGACCCAATATAAATTTTTATGGTAAGGGTATATATCCCCTACTCAAGCATTTAAGGCTCAACTCTGTGATTCCCCTATGTGTAAAAAATGTGGCCTCTCCCCAGGTACCTTCACACATGTTTTTTGGACATGCCCACAAGTCCAATCTTTGTGGCAGGAGATCAGTTTGTTTTGTACACGACTTTGGCACTGCCAATTTCCACTATCACCTAACTTTTGGTTATTTGGGGTTATACAACGAGATCTTCTGCCCGGTCCAAGGAGACCTTTTTTAAAGGCTTTTCTGCTTAAGGCGGCTCTCATAGGCAAGAAAGTGATACTTACTAAGTGGTTGGACACCGCAGGCCCTACCTGGGATATGTGGTTTAAAATGCTCCTCAGACTCTTTACCCACGAAATGTATATTAGTACTCACCAGTCCTCAGCTCGCTCCTCGGACACTGCACAAGTCTGGGCACCATTTCTCACATACTTACAACCTAAACCAGTGTAATATGCCGGGTTGTTGGAGGTGCCCTGTGTTGGTCCTTACCGATAGCCCTTGTGATTCTGACAATGGTACACCCAAGCGGGAGGGGGGGGGAGGGATAGAGGTGAAGAAGGTAGGGTTGGGGGATGGAGGGGGGGGTTTGTTGGTTTTGTTGGCGTTGGGAACGTTTGTTCGTTCAGTATTGCACCTCTCAGTATGTTATAGTTATCTTCTTGGTAAATGTATAATAGCACTACTGTAATGTACTTGCATCTTTTTTTTTTTTTCCTGTACACAATATGGCGTTTGGTTTCGGGTTCTTATAATGTTGATTCATGTTGTACAACAAAGTATGCTCTGTACTTATTCTCAACTGATGTATGTTACTGGCCCCCCACTTTGGGGATCTGTGAAAAACCCAATAAATAGAGTTATAAAAAAAAAAAAAAGAAAATAGTTCCAGACTTTCCTTTGAAGCTTTAGCCATCTTCACACCTCAGAATACCCTCTTTCTTAGTATTTGTTGATTCAGAAGAGCTTTTAGGATTTTCCAGCTTCTTTTTCAGCTTAGCTGGGTTTTGTATTGGTTAACCACCTGTAACATGAGACGGCCATTACCCCAGCCCTGTTACTATCCATCCTGAATTATTTATTTATTTGTTTTTCTTCAGAGGAAGATGAGGGCTGCTTTGTGAGGCAAAATGGAGCCGGTTTCAAAATTAAGACACAGACTGGATCAGGAGTTTAATTAGACACACTTCCTGCTCTCAAAACTCTCTCTCACTCTTCCATTTATTTCCTTTCCCCAAGTCATTCAAACAGTTGTACAAAGCACAATAAGACATAAAACCCCAAAGTAAACAAAAGGTAAATGCCTCTCTTCTCCCTTAGGCTTAGTTGCTTTAGAGCTCTTTAAGCAGCTTTTCCAATCTGTCATTCTTGCCTTCCCACAGCTTTTAACCACTATTGACAGGCAGAGGGGGAGGGAAAGCTCTCTCCTTTATGCAGTCAGGGCACCCGTTTATAATGGGGTATTTAGAGTTTATTCTGGGGCTTCCCCCTGACATATCCCCAGGCTTTCCTGTTTCAGGATTTTATAGTTGAAAGAAGTTCAGGGCACTTTTCAAATCGAGTTTGGCAAAATTCAATCGGGGCTTTAAAAACAAGGTGGAAGCTCAGGCAGGCTCTCCCCCCCCCCCCCCCCCCCCAATCTAGAATCAGCCTTTTTTTTTTTTGTTTTTTTTTACTGCTCAGTTTCACTTTTATGAGCTTTAAAAACTTCCTTGGATCTCAGTCTAAACAGGAAGTACCCCTCCAAGTCACTTTTGGGTTGATGACTCCTGGAACTTTATTTACTGACCCTGATGCCCAAAAATAAATCACTTCAGGAGGCAGTGGCAGTTTCTTCCAGGATGCTACTGCAAAGATTAGTGAGTTGGAGCATTGTTTAATTATATTTCTCCTAGCTGCGCTCATCAAGGCACATGGCCTGCGCCCCTGTCAATCATGCTCTCAGCTGGGCTCACACACACACTGCCTGCTCGCTGCTTCCAATACAGCTCAAAACAGCCTTTGGTCTACAGCCACTGGGCAGGAAACCCTCGCAGCTGATTTATTTTTCTATCTCCCTGCTCATGGCTGCTTCCTCCTCTCAGCCCTTCTCAGGCTTGGCTCTTCTCTATTACAGCACCATGCTTAAAAAAAAAAAAAAAAACAACTGTTTCCTTGCTGCATTGGCCAAAACAGTCTAAGTGCCAGCATTTTCAGTCAGAAGATAAGGACTATGACAGCCTCACTGAATAACCAGAATCCACAGCACTTGGACTTGGCCATTACAGTCCCCCCCTTTGACAGAGCTCTGCCAGCACTCTCCCCTATCCAGAAGCCCAGGATCCAGGCACGTGAGCTATGGCAACACTCCTAGCCATCAGATCCTCAGCAGTTTTTCTTCCAGTAGCATTTTCTCCCTGCAGGAGCCCAGGATCCAGGTAAGATTTATTACATTAAACAATGTATTATCCTCTCCCCACCCCCCCCCCCCCCCCCCCCCTTACTTAATTTTGACCACTGGTTACACAGAAATATATTTCTCTCTCTCACACACTCCCTTCTCCCCTTTCTGATCCTTCCCTATGCAAAAAGCATTCAAGTATGGGTTTTGGCCAAAGCTTTGCAAAACATCTGGTGGGGGTGGGAGGGTGAGGGACAAACAACCACAACCAGGAAATACAAAATCCTATCGGTGCTGGAACATCATTGGTCTTACACATTTGTCAGCGGCCTGCCCAAATCAAGGAATGTTCTGTACTCTGGGCTGCATGCCAGCCCATTAGCAAGCTAACTCTGGTTTTCCTTTGTCCTGTGGCAGACAGGAAGAGTAGGCAAGAGAGAGCAAAGCTCACACCTTTTCCTCTGTAGCTGAAGGTGAGTTATGAAAGCCTCCCTCTAGGGGAGGGGAATCAAGAGCACGCTACCCTCCAACTGAGGCAGAAAGAGGCAATATAATAGGAGCCACCAGCCTGGAAATCAGAGAGCGACCCCCTACTGTCAAGATGATTAGATGCCTATTGATGAGATAAGTCAACATTTCAGGTTAGGGAATTTGCATGTGGCAGTCTCCTGACTACTGCTGCTGACTTACAATGAACTAGCACTTCACAAACAAACAATGGCAAGGCCATGAGCCTGTTTGGGCTGTAAACCCCCTTCCATGGAGGAAAAAAAGCCTCAGGACAGCTGGTCACGTGATGTGGTGGACTCGGGAAGACGCGGGAAGAGCGAGCTCCAGCCACCACTTTGAATTTTCTGCATTTCGCCTGCATTAGCTCAACAAAACCGTTCCCACTGACCTTATAAGAGCTCTCCGCCTGCTCTGCACGTCCTTTTCTGCTGCCATAGTCTATCTAATGGCTGGTAAAACAGTGAAGAAGGACAAGGAAAGGGGGAAGGCCCCCCCGATCCTAAAACGGATGCCGCCAAGTTTGGATTCACCCGCAGCTTCTGAAGATGAGTCGTCGGAGGAGAGAGTTACCGCAGCGGTCGTGGCAGCCTTAGACACGAGACTCAGTCAAATCTCGCAACAGATTGCAGAGGTGCGAGCTTCTATATTGGAAGTGGGTAATCTCTTGGTTCGTGTAGAAGGCAGAGTGGCAATGGTGGAAGATGGCGTGGGATCGTTAGAACAAAAGGTAGAGGGCCCTAGAAAAAAGCTGCCCGCGAGAGAGATGATAACATTGACGATTTGGAAAATCGTGCGCGCCGGAATAATCTTCGATTCGTGGGCCGACCTGAAAGTATTCCGGATTGGGACCTGGTGCTAACGTTTGGGGAGTCTATAGCGGCAGAGGATGCCACACTTACTTGAGGCTGGTGGATTATTGGTCTCAGGGTTTTGTGAGCTGGAATAAGGACTGTTTTTTGTGTCTTTTTTTTTTTTTCCCCCTTATTTCTTTTGAGAAGCGGCAGTCTCAAAGTTGGCAGGATGATGTGGAGGCTTGCCTATCTGCAGTGTTATCGTCTTTTAGCCTCTCTAATTCCAGTTTACTGCGGAGAATTTCAGGTCACTCACTGTATTGTTTTTTTTTTTCCTTTTCTGCAACCTGTTCTGTTCATGATTTGTAAATGTGGAAATGTTAATATTCCATTAGTTTGTGGTCGACCGTCGAGCTACAGAAGTGGTAGTGGCTGAGCACGTCTAACATCTAGTATAACCTCCTGTCTCTGTAGCAGAGACCGTGTGTGGTGATTCGAATCGATACTGGGTTAGGGGGGGATCTTATAGGGATATTGGTTGGTATTAATGGGATAGGATGGGAGGGGACTGGGCGCTGCGGCAATAGTCTTTCATCCCACCTGGTATGATTTTTCATAGTGGGACGTTTTCTCATGTAAAGGTCAACAATCAGACTCCCTGTTTCATAATGGTCGGGAGTTGCTTTGTCCGGGGGATCTGGTTTGGAGGAGTGGGTTCATTGAGTGGTTTCCCTCAGGGTTTTCTCTAGCTTATCCTCCTAGATATGGCGGTTAACTTAGTTACCTGGAACGTAGCCGGACTGGGTAGCCCGGTACGGAGTCATTTGAACAAACTGTGCTTTAGAGGAAGCTCACTTAAGTTTCAAGGAGGCCAATAAATTAAGGAATCTGTGGCTGGCGCAGGTTTGTCATGCTGCGGGGACCCACCAGAAGCTGCGGGGTTGCTATCCTTGTTCATAAAGCGGTGCCTTTTCAGATGCTGAAAAGTGTGGTGGACCCCTGCGGGAAGATACATTATGGTACTGGGGAAATTAATGGCCTCTGCCATCCTTAGAGTATCTGCATGTGCCCCTAATAAATATGAACATTTTTTCTTTGTGAATCTTCTGGCTCAACTTTCTCAGATGGGCAATTATTCGGTGAGCTTGGGCAGGACTTAAATTGTATAATTGATCTGGACTTAGATAGGTGACCGGCAGGAGGAGGTCACCCTCTTGGTGAGAATAAAAGGACCCCGTTTCTTTGTGTAACAATTTACATTTGCTTGCTCTCTGGCGCTTGCTACACCCAGGAGAAAGGGATTTCCCGCGTGTTGCTAGAGCCCATTCCACTCGAATTAGGATTGTTTTCTTGTTAGTAGCGGCGTGTCGGTCACCCCGCTTTCTCCATGCTATTCTGGGAGCCTGCTAAGTCGGTCATTCGAGGCGATGATATCCGTTATGTTAGTTATACCCGTAAAAAGCAAAACTCAGAAATTGGGGCTTTAGAGAAAAGGCTACGGATATGTAAGAGCAAATAGTTCCACGACTCGTCAGGGGCCCTCGTGGAGAAATTTAAAGCCAGGCAGTTGGCATTGAACACTCTTGTATGTGCCAGCTCCGATATATGAAATATCAATTGTTTCGCTTTGGGGACAAATCGGGGCGTTTATTGGCAAATCTGCTACGGAGCCGGGATCCACCTAAATATATTTCCTCTATCAAAACTGGGATGGGCAATCTAGAGACATCTACGGATGACATTGCTCGAGTCTTTAGTACATATTATCAACAATTGGTATGCTGTTGAGCCTAGAGCCTCTGCAGAGATGTCTGATTTTTTTTTTTCCAAGGCTTGCAGTGCCCGAGACTCACTGAGGGGGAGCTACAGAGGCTAAATCGGAATATCACTCTGCAAGAAATGCAGGAGGCACCTGGACCAGATGGTTTAGATGCTTTGTTTTGTAAATCTTTGATAAACGAGATACCTGAATATTTGCGCTTAGTATTTGAGGCTATGTGCCTGCTGCACTTTGGGAAGCTACTGTCGTGGTGTTACCTATAAGTCAGGGCGAGATGCCCAACTCTCATCCTCTTATAGACCTATATCACTTTTAAATCTAGACATTAAGCTAAATGCTAACATCATGGCCAACTGCTTGAAGTAGTTAATGCCCAGGCTGATCTCTCCTGACCAAGTGGGTTTTGTCTCTGGAAGACGCGCCACTGCTAACCTACATAAAATACATGCGGTGCTGGAGGGATGCGCTAATAACTGTATCAAGGAGCCACTCTTAGTTAGCTGTGATGCAGAAAAGGCCTTTGATAGAGTTGCTTGGCCGTTTTTATTCCAAACATTACGGGAACTTGTGGTTCGCCAATCCGTCTGCTAGAATGGCCACCCTCTCTGAGACCTTCCCGCTCAGGAAGGGGACGAGACAGGGATGCCCCCTGTTCCCATTACTGTTTCACTTGACAGTGGAACCTCTCGTTCTCAAGTTGTGTCAGCAAAGGAGAGGTTCCTGGGATGTCCTTGGGTAATTTCCAGGTTAAATCACTATTGTTCGCTGATGATATCTTGTTATTGCTTTCTAACGCTAAGGTTGCAGTTCATGCTGCGCTTCATCTCTTCACTAAATATCAAGCCTTTTCAGGGTTTCAGTTACATTTGGTTAAAATGGAGGCATTGGACGGGACAGGCACCCAGCAAAGGAGTTGGGAAGATTTCCCGATTTTAAGTGGGCGGGTGACCGTCTTAAATACTTAGGTGTTCGCATACACAGGTGCCCAGCTCAGTGGTGCTCTATTAATGTGCCGCCGCTTATCGAAAAAGCGAGCCCGCAACTGCGCAGTTGGCACGCACTCCCCCTTCTCGATGCAGGGAACCGCATCGCGGTTATAAAAATGGTGATGGCTCTTAAATTGCCACACCTTCTCCTGCTGATCCCTGGCTATCTCCGTCTAAGGGAACAGCGAGCCATAAAAAAAAAAAACCATGTTTGGCAGTTTTATCTGGCAAGGTAAAAGGGCACGGATCTCTTTAAAAGCCCCGAAGGTGCAAGGTGGTTTGGGGGTGCCGGATTTTAAAGTCGCTGCGCGGGCAGCGAATCTGCGTTTTTGTTTTGTTTTTTTTAGAGGACTGGTTGTTCGCAGAGTCTACTGATTCCCAGCTAGCGGTCACCCTCTGTGCGCCTCCGAGCCCAAAATTTGCGCTGCATGCCAGGGCACAAGAATTAAAGGGACCAAGACCTCTTTTTTTTTGGATTCGCGCGGGAGGGTCCGGCGCGGCTGGGCCTTTGTCCGTAAATTTCTCTCTCTGCCAATTCATGTTATCACTTCAATAGCCCCAAAAGGGAACCTGAGATTTGCTTCTTTAGCACTTCCCAAGACATTGGGCACGAGTGACCCCCCTCAGTTTGGGTATCGCAAGATTTTATAAATCCCATCTCTGCGGTTTGTACTCTTTTTGAGGAGCGCGCAAGGATAAACTTGGCTTTCAGAATGGGCGTTTTATTTTTATTGTATGGGCAAATATGGGCTTTGGGGCACTGGCTAATTCTTCCTTCTCTCTCTCGTTAAAATGATTTGCAGAGAAGCAGGGCTCCTTGTCACGTCTCTCCAAGTTTTGACAACCAGCCCAAACCCTATCCCATCTCTAGGAAACTCTTGCTCAGAAACGGCAGACGGACGTGGCAGAAGATCTTGCTGTCCTCGTGGTGTGGGGATTGTTACGCCACGATTTTTCAGGTTTCAAAAATAATGTTGCTCTCGGGGAGTTTCAAATCCAGAGTTTTTCCATTGGGTGCTATTCTCACCTCAATGAGGCTTGATAGAAATTGATCACTGCTCCACCGATTATGGCAATGCTCTGTTGTACGGGGCTTTTCGGGATTCCATACGTGCGTTGCTTGGTTCTTTAATGCACACTGAGATTCGCTGGCCCTGCTCGTTTTGTTTGTTAAATAATGATATGGGGGAGGAACGTATTGACTCTGATAAGATACAATTTATTTCAAAGGCGTGCAATTGCCCAGAAGTGTATTCTGCTTCAGTGGAGTAAACCTGAGCCCCCCCTACATTAAGAATGTGGAAGTCGTTAATGGCTGAACTTTTTCAAATGGAATATGGCTCGATGTACGGACGGTTTTCCCAGAGGAAGGACTTATTTTTCAAGGAAACCTGGACCCCGTGTTTTTGTTCACTACCTGTCTCTTGGCGGGAGGTACATGCGCTGGATTAATGACTGAGTGAAGTGACTCCATTTCATCTTTGTCTAATTTCTAGGATTCCCTTAAGCAATGGGAAATGCTTTCCTGTCCATGCCAGGGTGAACGTGTGGAAGGAGTTTCGGGGGAGGGGAGCTTGGCAAAAATTGTGGAGGTAGACCCTATAGCAGATAAGTTTATCTGGCTAACTTTGCTAGCCAGACTATGTCTGAATATGGATCTCGACGTGTACAAAGTGAAGTAATTGTGGATTCAAAAGTAGCAGAAGGGGCCTGCCAGCTAGGGCACCCATAGATCCCTGGACCAGATTTCTGTAAAGACAAATATGTGCAGTCCAATAACTCTGGTAGGACTTAATTGGCTAGCACAGAAAAGTATGTGCAAGGAAATGGGATACATGAGAGAGCAATCTGACTGCCGCCAGCTCTCGGCACATTTCTAGGAGCTTGGAAGTCACTGGCTAACACTCCAGGTGGAAGGCTCCACCCCCATCCCAGCCAGGCCCCAGGGTGAAGCCGAAGGCCTACAAGGTTACTTGGAGAAAAGCTTGCAGGTGCAAAGCAGCCACCAACCCACAGGCCAGGGAGGATCAGAGGGGAGGAAACTCCACTATTTATTTATTTATTAAAGGCTTTTCTATACCGACTTTCTTGATCAAATCAACTCTGTTTACATCGAACTAAGCAGTAACTATAACCAACCAATCAACAAGAGACATATTAAAAGGAGCATAAAGTCACATCATAACAAGGAAGCCTTAACTGGGAGTGGGGAAAAAAGAGAGGGAGAACAAGATCTAGTACTATATACAATGGAGTATGGGAGGGAGGCAAAGAGCCGACCTCATGATGATTTGTGAGCGTAATTAGCGTTTGTTTATTTACATAAGTGGTGGAACAGTTCTAGGTCAGGCTGTTGGGCTAGAGGCGGGGAAGGCACGGCAGAACAGCCATGTCTTTAGTTTCTTCCACTAGACCCGCAGAGCTAAGTTCGGCCCCAATAGGCCCAATCTAAATCTAAAAATTAAAAATGGGACTATTGCACACTTGCTGTTAGAAAAAAAAAAACCCAACAGTCTGGCTTAAGGAGGTCAAGTCCTGACTCCCCTGGAA
The DNA here is from genome assembly GCF_901001135.1 of Rhinatrema bivittatum. Lineage (NCBI taxonomy): Eukaryota > Metazoa > Chordata > Amphibia > Gymnophiona > Rhinatrematidae > Rhinatrema > Rhinatrema bivittatum. The sequence continues at coordinate 22,124,250 of NC_042633.1, read as the reverse complement.
ATAATCAACTTAATTATCGGGTCTCCTCTTGTTTCCCCACTGATAAACCCGTCCCATTTACAAAGACATGTAAGTAAGGAGCGTGCTACGCTCTACCCCTCACAGAGAAGGCCCTTATGGCCTGGGCCCATGAGGGCCTATTGAGACCCTCTAGGGATTCCAGAAGGTTCTCTTAGCACTGGGAGCCACGCAGACAGCAAGGGAGCTCTTGTGGGCAGGAACCAGCTGCAGACCCACAAGTGGGGGGGGCAGGAACTGGGGGTCTGTGAGCTCTTTCCTTCTGCCAGAGAATAGGGAAAAGCAAATCAGATGCGGGGTCCAGGGCTTCTGCAGGAGGGGAAGGCAAGCTCTTGCTCTAGGTACTTTCTAGGAAAAGGAAGAGTTCCCTATTCTTGGAGCAAGAGACTTGCAGTTTGGGTTGCCCAGAAGGTATCTGGGACCGTAATCCTTTGAAGAGAAAGGTGTCTTTTATGCAGACTCGTCCAGCCAGTGTAACAAGGTGTCAACCTGGTGCTTCGGGGGGGGGGGGGGGTGTCTGTGCCAATGTGAGGGAAAGAGAATAGAGAGGAGTCTGTGTCTGCAAAAATGCAGCTGTGCTGGATTTCAGGTGCGACCTGAAAAGGTGCACAAACTCCCCAGAACCTACCCCAGTGAATGGAGGACATTCTGTCTGTCTGAACCGGGGGGGCGGTGCGACCGGAGCCCACAGATTCTTCTTCACCCGGTAAACGCCAAGTCTGGCAAATCTTTTCTCCGGGAGACATTTGACTAAAGATTTTTTATTTTTTTTTGCTGGAACATCATCTGGTCCAAGTTCATATTTCAGCTTGGGAACAAATCACACCCGATGCCTCCCTTTGCTGTGAGGACCCAGACAAAAGGGAGGGTGGAAGGAGGGTGTTTACACGTAAGAACAATTATTACAGTCTTAAGAAACAAAGAATGAAAGCATTCTTTAGCAAGCTCCTGCCAGAGGAGGCACACCCAAGAGGAAGGCCCCGGGGGCTGGTGAAAAGAACAAACACAAACTGAAAAGGAAAAAGGTAATCCATGAAGGCAAAAGCTGTTGGAACAAATATGCTACAAATGACTTCACAGCCCAAGAACTCTGCCTCAGAGCCTCCTGAATACAAAGCAAGCACACTTTAAGGGCATCCCCACTCCCACAAGCATGGCGATCCCCTTGTCCTGACTATACAGTGATTTGCCTAGAGGAAAGGTTTCGATCTGAAGCTGTCCCAGTTAGAGGAAGTATTAATGACACATTAAGGGAATTCTCACTCCCACAAGCGTGGCGTCCCCTTGTCCTGACTATAGAGTGAGTGATTTGCCTAGAGGAAAGGTTTCCCAGATGGAGGAATTATTAAGGACACATTAAAGGAATTCTCACTTCCACAAGTGTAGCATCCCCTTGTCCTGACTATAGAGTGAGTGATTTGCCTAGAGGAAAGGTTTTGATATGAAGCTGTCCCAGTTAGAGGAAGTATTAAGGACACATTAAGGGAATTCTCACTCCCACAAGCGTGGCGTCCCCTTGTCCTGACTATAGAGTGAGTGATTTGCCTAGAGGAAAGGTTTTGATATGAAGCTGTCCCAGTTAGAGGAAGTATTAAGGACACATTAAGGGAATTCTCACTCCCACAAGCGTGGCATCCCCTTGTCCTGACTATAGAGTGATTTACCTAGAGGAATGGTTTCAGTCCTGGTTAGAGGAAATATTTTAGGAGTTCCTTTGCCAAAAGCAGAGAGGAGAGGAGCTGAGCTTAGGGTTTTGAGTGGAAAGGAGGCTGGAGACTGGGGAGAGAATAAGGAGCAGGGCATACCCGAGTGGAGGGCTATGGGGCAGTTCAGCTGCTACAGTTCACGTGGATCAGTTGCAGATACCTGTCTTGTTTGCTTATTTAGGTAGATTTATAGAACCTCCTCCTGCCCTAGCTTGGATGGTTTGCTGTCGGGAGTTTTATTATTGCTATGATAAATGTCTTTGATAGACAGACAACTTCGGTTCGGGAACCGGAAAACCCAGCATGTTGTGCGTTTATTTTAGGGAGAGAAAGGGAGCTGGAGTTACTGATGAGTCTGCGTCCAGGTTTACAACTTGCGGGCAGACCCACGGGCGTAGCAGGACCAGGGGTACGGCTGCCTGCGCGAAGGCTGGGTTTTTTTTCTCTCTTTTCCCCCTCCTTCCCCTGGGCAACTGCGGGTAGAGGTCAAAGGGGAGGGTGAGAGCAGGGGTGGCTGAAGGCAATCCGCTGCCTGAGGCGAGGGATGAGATGGTGCCCCCATCAAATCATGGAGAGGGTCATGGGGGCCACAGAGTCCCCTTGGAGTCTGGCCCTTCCGGTGGCTGGAAATGCTGCAGAAGGGGGAAGGGAAGGGTCAGAATTCCCAAAGAGATGGCAGACAGGGCATCCCGGATGGTATTTCTTGGAAGCCGGCAACCCTGCTACCCTCCCAGAAACCCTCCCACACTGCTGCAGCCTTTGCCCCCTGGCGTAGTGGGAAATGGGTGAATAGTGTGTGTGTGTGGGGGGGGGGGGGGGGGGTGTCGGTGTGCGGCACATTCTCTCCAGGTCGGTGCAAGGATATCAGGCGCACTAGGCGAACTTTACACACTAGCCCTCACCACACACAATTAAAAACTGCATTTATAAGAACAGATTGTAAACCTATTATGATGTATTTTATGTTTACATTGTAATCTGCTTAGTACAATATGTTTACATTGTAATCTGCTCAGTACAATATGTTTGCTAGAAGTGGCATAGAAATATTTTAAATAAATATTTAAATAAATACCAAAACAGCATTAAATGCCAGCACTCAAACAGTAACAACCCTGCCTATGAAAAGACAACACTACAAATATGACCCCAGGGTCTAAAACACCAATAACACCCCCTGTTAGGAAAACAAAATAAGCCAGGCTGCTGTATCCCTACACAGACACTACATGCCAGCAGAATTTGTCCCTTCGATCACACATGTAGAACCCAGACGGACCGATACCAAATACAGAATAAAATGTAAACAGAAATATGCAAACAAAAACTGAACTGGAAATTGCATGAAGCCAGACTCTGTATGCAGAGCAACAATGGAAAACTAGAAACACCATCATGCCACATAAAACAATAATAAAATCAAGAAACATAACATTAATCGTAATAGTAAAACTATACTAATAGAATAAATATTTCAAAATGGTTGATGACTAGGACATCGGGTAGCATACACAACACGTGCAGAAAAATTCTCTGATGGTCCACATTTTTAAATGTATCAGAAATTTTAATATGGCAACTCCACTGTTAGAAATGTAATATCTCAATTCAATGTAAGGATCCCCCAACACGGACCCCGTGTTTCGCCAAAGCTGGCTGCATCGGGAGGGATAACACAGTTAGAACATCTCTCTGTAAAAACAAATGTAAATATCACTACTCTTCTTCTTCTCCTAGTTCCAATTTCCCTTGTTTTATTGTAACTTACTTTTCTGCCTCTCAACACCTGTTTATCGTTCAAAGTTATCACTCCCCTTGTTTTATGTAAACCAGCATGATGTGATTTTTATCATGAATGCCGGTATAAAAAAGCTTTAAATAAATAAATAAAATAAATAAACTATTCAAAAGGACCAAAAAGAAAGGGCACAGCAGACAGTACATCAAAGGGAACATAGCAACGCATATCAGAACATACCGTTTTCCGTATGGAATGGCCGATTACAGGGAGTGCACCGGTATTACAGTACAACAGAGATTTAAACATTACTATCCATTGATCCTTTGGGAGTTCCCTCCCCAGATCAGCCTCCCAGTTTCTAATAAAAGCTGGTGTGGGAAGAGGATAAGTTCTTGGAGGAGAAGTCCATTACCTGCTATTAAGTTCACTTAGAGAATAGCCATTGCCATTAGCAATGGTTACATGGAATAGACTTAGTTTTTGGGTACTTGCCAGGTTCTTATGGCCTGGATTGGCCACTGTTGGAAACAGGATGCTGGGCTTGATGGACCCTTGGTCTGACACAGTACAGCATATTCTTATGTTCTTATTTAAGATTGCATATGGTTTAGAAAGAACCCCCCCCTCGCTTGCCCTGCATGTTTACAGAGGGATTCAAAACAGGAGACCCCCTTGGGAGAGGTGTAACCCAAGCTTAGAATCTACTGCAAAATATCGTAATTTCAGATAAGAGAATCTTGCCCCTTTCGGGAGATTGTATATGTTTTGTAAAGATTCAAAGCTAACCAACCCCGAATGGTCCCAAACATGCTCCCAACGGTGAATCCCAAGGGATCGCCATTGGCAAAATAAAGAGTCCGATATCCCGGGGCCAAAATGGGGATCATGGTATAATGATGTGCTCTAATGGTACTTCCTGGAGCCTACTAGCAAACTCCGCCACTGATCCCATGTCGAAATAGACAATTTTAAAGTAGGAGGAAGCGAATCAGGCAAGCGTCTAGCTTGTTTAGGCTGCCATATCAGTGCGGAAAGAGGAAGTGACCCCGCCAAAGCCTGTATAAGAGGGACCCACGGTTTAACATTCTCATTGCGATGCCTGTCAACTATCACCCTTAAGTGTGCTGCCGCTATGACCCAAGCCCCCACTGTTCTTCGGAAGAAATAAATTTCGCCTAGCAACTCTAGGGCATCCCCCCCCCCCCCTCCATATAAATCTCATTAGTTTGGTTTGCCAGATCTTCAAATGTTACGACTGTCGCTGCCCGACGTCTCCACTCCGCCCTCCTTACCTCTCTGGCGACTCCTCCTGCGGTTGACGGACGTTTGGCTGCCACGGCGTCTGCCTGACATCCTCTCCGGTGTCCCCGGACCGGCTTGGGCGCTGCCTCCCGCCATGCTGTTCAGCTGCCTTAGGCCGCGCGGCCCTGCTTCAAGTACCTTCAGTGGCGCAAACCTCAGGGGCGTCCCCCTGTGATGACGTCACGCATCCAGGATACAAAAGGCCTACGCGATTGCTAGCTATTCGAGTTAGCAAAGGTTTCCTAACGGATGGGATTCGCTCTCCGTACCTTGCAACTCTGCCTCCTTCGGACCTACTCTATTTGGGGTACCCGCTCTCTCTCTTTCTTATCTTTCAGGTCGCAGTCTGGAACTGGTACTCGCTCCTCGAGGGCCCATGTTCCTGGACTCGCTACTTGGACTACACTTCTGCCAGGAAGACACCGCTGCCTGTAACATCTGTGAGTTGCCATCTCTACCTCTCAGAGCTGTTCCCTGGAACCAGGTACTCGCTCCTCGAGGGCCTGCCCTTACTCCAGCTCCTGTGCTCCACACTGAGAGACCGCTGCGCGAGTACATTACCAACGAGGCTCTATTCCTGAACTCTGCATATCCTGCTACTACTCACGATATCAGTTCTCTCTATTACAGCACAGCCATTGTGGGATCGCTGTTCCAGAGCCTGAGGGACTACAAGCCCAACCGGGCTACCTTCCAGCTCACTACTGCCACCTCTGGTGGTTCACCAATCCTGTTTAATAAAAGAACTAAGTGTGTGTGTGTGTGTGTGTGTGTGTGTGTGTCCTACGCTGAGCCTGACCTGTGGCCCCTCACGGGACTTTCCCCCCCGTGGGTGTGGTCACCTGCCACAGGTCCAGGGATCCACCCAAAACCCTTACAAATAATAACATCAAAGTGGCTGTGGGCACCCCCACAGGTAATATTTGGAACAGGCAAGGCAAGCGCAGTAACACACTCACTTTAACAGCAGCTATTCTACCTAGCCAAGAACTACGATACCTATTCCATTCTTCCATCTCCTTCGATATCTTCACCAATAATGGAATATAATTAATTTGGAATAAGTCCTGGTAACTACTAATAAAAACCCTTAAGTATTGAATCTTGGAAGTAGCCCAACGAAATGGTAGGGTTCTTCGCAGATTTTGAATATCAGCGCTTGGTGTAGTTATATTTAAAATTTCAGATTTATCTCACTTGAGACAGAATCCTGACACCGCACTAAAGAATTCCAATTCCGACACTGTGGCTGGTAAGGATTTTAGCAGATCGGTTAAGGTAAAGAGGACATCATCCGAAAATAATGAAAGTTTTGATGAAAACTCACCTAGCATAATGCCCCTGATAGTTCCGTTCACTCTGATTCTGCAAGCCAAGGGTTGCAAAAGAAAAAAATGGCGAACAAAAGTGGTGATAGGGGGGCATCCCTGCCGAGTTCCTCTACATACATCAAAGGTCGCGGAATACGCTCCATTCACCTTTATACAGGCTTTGGGTTTATCATATTAATGTCTAATCCATTGTTTAAAGAAACCCCCTGTTATCGTTTTGAGGTGTTCAAGTGGATTCTTGGGCACTGCAGTGATGGCCACTCCCACGGGGAGGAGCCCTGTGAGGAACCGCAGAACTAGGCTAGACTCTAAACACGCAGACACAGAGAATTTGTATTTATTATACAGCTTGATGGTACTGCCCGGGTTGGACAGTGGTGAAGGCAACTCAGTAGAAGCAGTCCAGGGGTCCTCGGCAGAGGAGACCAGTCCCACACTTAGGGGCAGATTTTTAAAAAATACGCGAGCGCGTACTTTTGTTCGCGCACCAGGCGCGAACAAAAGTACGCTGGATTTTATAAGATACGCGCGTATCTTATAAAATCCGGGGTCGGCGCGCGCAAGGGGGTGCACATTTGTGCAACCTGCGCGCGCCGAGCCCAGCGCGAGCTGCCTGTTCCCTCCGAGGCCGCTCCGATTTCGGAGCGGCCTCGGAGGGAACTTTTCTTCGCCCTCCCTTCCCCTACCTAACCCACCCCCCCGGCCCTATCTAAAACCCCCCCTTACCTTTGTCAGCAAAGTTACGCCTGCTTTCAGCAGGCGTAACTTTGCGCGCGTCGCCGGCAGCCCCACTCCATCCTCCGGTCCCAGGGGCTGGTCCGAAGGCCTCAACCACGCCCCCGGGCCCGCCCCCGAAACGCTGCGGCACGCCCCCTCCCTCCCCTTTTCGAAAGCCCTGGGACTTACGCACGTCCCAGGGCTTTACGCGCACCGGCGGCCTATGCAAAATAGGCGCGCCGGCCTCTTAAAATCCGCCCCTTAAGTAGCTGAAAGGCAGCGCAGGATAGTAGAGGCAGAACCCGGATATAGACTCCAAGCGCTGAAGCTGAGACAGACTGAGAGAGTTAGTACTCACTGAGCAGTTGGCTGTATTGATGAAGATCCTGGCAGGCAGAAGCAGATGGGATACAGGCACCATGTTAGGGAATGCAGGCCCTCGAGGAGCGAGTACCCGGTTTCCCAGATAGGCACCTGAAAGAGAGAAGAAGGGCCCCCGAGGAGCGGGTACCCAGGTTAGCGATGAATTACCCCGAAGGGCAGAGAGAGAGCTTCCAGTGGCAGCTGAGAAGCGGCAGAGCAGCTTAGACCGGAGGCAGTCCAATCCTTTCCAATCCAATCCAGTCCTTGCTAACTCAGTTTGTTAGCAAACGAAGGGCAGGCTAAATACCAGGATGTGCTGACGTCACTCGGATTCCCGCCATGACGTGGATAAAGACGTGGGTGGTGTGCACGTGCGCACCCCAGGAGGCCCTTAGGAGAAACATGGTGAACGCCGTCGCTGTTGCTGACCCAGGGACGCCGGAGAGAGCGGCATGAGGACGCGGTGGCAGCCAACTTCCCAAGGCTTGAGGAGAGAGAAGGAAGAAAGGTGAGGCACAGAGGTCGAAGCCATCTGAGACCGACGGACGCAACGCCCCCAAACTGCATCTTATCTAAAACCTGAAATAGAAAGGGCCAATGAACCAAGTCAAATGCTGTTTCTGCTTCTAATGTTAAGAATATAGAGGAGATGTTCTGTGTCTTAGATAAGCTACATAATGTTCACAATGTTATATACATTGTCTGCTGCCGACCACACTGGTATAAAACCTGCCTGGTCCGGGTGTATAATTTATTTTATTTATTTATTTAATTCTTTTATATGCCGACGTTCATTTGCACATCACATCGGTTTACATATTAACAATAGAATTAAGGGAATTACATTATAATATTTCAAGTAACTAGGAGAAATAGCAGGGGCGAACAGGGAGGGAAATTACATTAATACATTTCAAGTAACCAGGAGATGACAAGGAGAGATACTACGGGATGGTGGAGAGAGGAGGGGGAGCAGGATCAGAATAGTAAACAGCTATTGAAGGAAATGTTAACTAACATTCTTTACATTGTTGAGGGTAGATGTGAGGAAACATGTTTCATTTTTGATAATGATGTAGAGGCTAACAGGGGGCGAGCAGGGGGAGATATTGTGTGTGGAGAAAGATGGAAAGTTATTGGTAGGCTTGTTTGAAAAGCCAGGTCTTCAGCTTTTTTTTGAAGTTGATAGTGTTGGGTTCTAGTCTTAGGTCTATGGGCATAGAGTTCCATAAGGATGGGCCGGCAATGGAGAAAGCTCGTGCTCGTGTTGAGGCAAGGTTTATGAGTTTGGGTGAGGTTGTTGGAAGAGTGGCATTGTTGGCTGATCGTGTGGATCTTCGGGGGGGGGCGGGGTTTGAAAAGGAAGGATTTGTTGAACCAGTTTATGTTTTGGTTGTATAGGGTTTTGTGGATTATAGTAAGACTTTTAAATTTTATTCTGAGGTGTATTGGAAGCCAGTGTAGGATTTTTAGAATGGAGTAGATGTGATCATTTCTTCTGGTGTTTGTGAGGATTCTGGCAGAGGCATTTTGGAGCATTTGTAGGAGCTTGAGGGACTTAACTGAGAGTCCTAAGAGTAAGGAGTTGTAATAGTCTAACTTGGATAGGATGAGGGCCTGTAGTACTGTTCTAAAGTTGTTTAGATGCAGGAGGGGTCTTAGTTTTTTTAGGACTTGGAGTTTATAGAAGCCATCTTTTAAGATTGATTTTATGAATTTCTTTAGGTTTAATTCATTGTCTATTGTGACGCCTAAGTTTCTTACTTTTTTTGAGATTGGTGGTTGATTTTGTTGGGGGGAGGATTTCAGGGGGAGTATGTCGTTGGATCTATGGTTTAATATTAATAGTTCGGTTTTGTCCGTATTCAGTGCTAGGTTCATTTGATTGAGGAGTTGTTTAATTGAAGATAGGTGGTTTTCCCTTAGAAGGAGGGAATTGGTGTTGGATTCAGAGATGGGGATGAGGATTTGGACATCGTCCGCATAAATGAAGAAGGTTAGGCCTAGATTTGTTAGGAGTTTACATAGGGGGAGCATGTATATATTGAACAGGGTAGAGGATAGGGAGGATCCTTGTGGTACACCTTGGGATATTTTGATGGGCTCTGATTCAATTTTGCCAATTTTTACTTTATATTGTCTGTTATTGAGGTAGGCGATAAACCATTGTAATGCGATTTCTATTAGGCATTCGATAAGGATGTTGTGGTTGACAGTATCGAAGGCCGCTGAGATGTCTAGCATGGCTAGGATGAAGGGTTGGCCCTTATCTAATCCTTTGAGGACGGTATCGGTGAGGGAGAGTAAGAGTGTTTCTGTACTGCAGAATTTGCGGAATCCAAATTGGGAGGGGTGTAGTATATTATAACTTTCGAGGTGCTCTGTAAGTTGGTTGTTTACTATTTTTTCTAGGATTTTTGCAAGGAAGGGGAGGATGGATATTGGTCTGTAGTTGTTTAGCTCTGCAGGGTTTAGTTGGGGGGTTTTTTAAGATGGGATTTACTATGGCTTGCTTTAAGTCGATGGGTACATGGCCTTGGGATAGGGATAAATTTATGATGTCAGTTATAATAGTGGCTATGAAACTATTTATGCAAGTTGCCAGAATTTTTGCTAATAATTTTAGGTCTATATTAAGTAAGGAGATTGGCCGATAAGAGCCGCAAATCACTGGATCACGCCCTGGTTTGCTAAGATGGTTATCCCCGCCATGTTAGAATTGGGCTGCAAGGAGCGCGACGACCTTAAAGAATTATACATTTGAGTGGGTGACGCGATTAGAATGTGAATAAGTTTTTGGTAGAAATATGGTGAAAAGCCATCCAAGCCAGGAGACTTACCTAATTTTAATGATTTTATAGCATTCGTTACCTCCGCTTCTGTTATTTCTTTGTCTAAAATTGTCCTCTTGAGTTTCTGTCAATTCTGGGAGAAGTATTTGATCAAGGTAAGTACAAATGCTATTGTTGCTAATTTCAGTGGTATTTCTATATAACTCTGAATAGATCCCCAAAAATTGCTGCCTAATATCTTTTGAATCTATTAACATATTCCCGTTAGAGTCCTTGATTTTCGCTACCGCAATCCGTTTGCTTAGGTTTTGGGCTAATAATTTCCCTGCTTTATTGTCCCCCTCAAAAACTTCCTGTCGGAGAAGTAGTACTGGAAAGAATGACTGAAATCGGCATCGATCAAATACCACTACAATGGTTTTCATCCTATCTCTCTGATCGATCATACAGAGTCAAAATTAATAATACCATATCTGATGGGATTAAACTAACAACAGGAGTACTACAAGGATCAGCATGATCGGCGACTCTTTTTAACATCTATATGTTGCCACTTTGCCACCTGTTAGCTGGGCTAGGTCTGAACCACTATGTGTATGCCGACGACATACAGTTTTTAGTACCGATAACTGAGTCAATTGAAAAAACATACAAATTAATTTTTATGTACCTATCAATTATTAGTCAACTCTTAAAACAGATTGTTATGATAATGTGTATTTTGTGGATCCTTGGGTGCTGTGGAGATGACCACGCCCACGAGGAGGAGCCCCATGAGAAGCCACAGCACTGGGCTAGACTCTTACACACAAAACACAGGAAAGTTCTTTATTAGACAGCTTGAAGATCTCCACCAGAGGTGGCAGTAGTGAGGCAATCTGATGCTGTAGTCTCAGGGACCTCGGCAGAGGGATCCCTTCTCTCCTAGATGACGTCAGGAGGTTCCACAGCAGGTCTCTCAGCGAGGAGATACTGTGAATGAGAGAGACTGAGAGTTAAGGTACTCACTAGGTGTAGCTGTTGGTATGCGATTCCACCAGGTATGTTGTAGAAGGTACAAGCACCGAGGTAGGGAGAGCAGGCCCTCGAGGAGCGAGTACCTGTTCCCTGTATGGCAGCTGAAATAAAGCAGAGGGCCCCCGAGGAGCAGGTACCCAGGTTAGCAATTACCCCGAAGGGCAGAGAGAGCTTCCTGTGGCAGCACGGAAGCGGCAGAGTAGCATAGACAGGAACAGATTCGAGTCCTTGCTAACTTGGGAAGCTAGCAAATGAGTGAAGGTAATATACCCGGATGGCGTGACGTCAGCATGAGGGAACGCCCTCGAGGTTCGCGCCAAGGGTAGTACAAAGACGTGGGTTGCACGCGCACACCCTATTAGGAACCTGGGAGGAGCAATGGCGGGAGGCTGCACTATAGCCATTCTGAGGACGCCAGAGAGGTTGGCTTGACAACGCTGTGGTAGCCATCTTTCCCAGTTAAGCGGGAGGAGCCGTGAATAAGGTGAGGCAAACGGGGCAAAGCCGTCGAGGACCGACGGACGCAACAGTATCCCCCTTCAAAGGGCGTCCACGCTGCTTCCTACCAGGTCTTGGTTTTTGAGGATGCAAGTGATGGAAGTCCTGTAGCATCTCTTTATCCAGGATATTAGACTTTGGTGTCCAAGAGTTTTCTTCAGGGCCATACCCATCCCATGACAGGAGGTATTCCCATACTCTGCCTCGTCTTCTCACATCGAGAACTGCGTCTACTTTATATTCGATGTCTTCTTCAGCATCAATGGTTGTAGCTTCTGGTACCTTGTGGAGAACTCACTAAGGATCAATGGCTTCAGTAGTGAGACGTGGAATGCATTGTGGATCTTTAAAGTAGATGGTAGCTTCAGACTGTAAGTGAGATTGCCCAGTTGTCGAAGAATTGGAAATGGTCCAACGAAGCGAGGAGCGAAGCGAGCTGAAGGCAGTTTTAGACTTGTGTTTCGTGGAAAGCCAGACTATATCACCAGGCTTGAAGTCTGGAGCCTTACAGTGATGAGCATCGTATCCTTTCTTTGCTCAAAGTCCTGCTTTAATAAGCATCTCTTTTGTCTGAGTCCAAAGTTGTTGGATATCTTTGGCAGTAGATTGAGCTGCCGGGGACGACACTAATAACGGAAGTGGCAGTGGTGGTGGTGGTAGTCGTCCGTAAACCATTTCGAATGGTGTTGATCCAGTGGATGTTGCTGGATGAGAATTAATGGCAAATTCTGCCCAGGGCAACAATTCACTTCAATCATTCTGACGAGTGTTCACATAGGCACGAATGAACTGCTTGAGAGTCCTGTTCATTCTCTCTGTTTGTCCGTAGGATTGTGGATGGTATGCGGAGGTGAAGTCGAGGGAAATATCGAACTTCTTACATAGTGCCTTCCAGAAGTTAGCTGTGAATTTGGCTCCTCGATCTGAGACTATGTGCTTAGGCATGCCATGCAGGTGGAAGATGTGCGTAATGAATAGTTTGGCGAGCTCCATGGCGGTGGGTAAGCCTGGAAGAGCCACAAAATGAGCCATCTTTGAGTACCGACCTACGGTTACCCAAATAGTGTTGTTTCCTCCTGAAGATGGTAAATTTACCACAAAGTCTGTGGCAATATGTGTCCATGGTTCTTCTGGCACTGGCAAGGGTTGGAGTAGACCCCATGGACGAACCGGCGGTGTCTTCTGTTTAGCGCAGTTTGCGCAGGAAGTGACGTAGGAGAATGTGTCTTCCTTCATGGTGGGCCACCAGTAATAAGTTTGAAGTTTAGACAGGGTTCTACGTTGACCAGGATGTCCTGAAAGTTTAGAGTCGAGGGCCCAAGCCAATAACTTCTTTCTGAGGTTCTTGGGTACTATAATCTTTCCTGCAGGTACTGATTGGGTAGCTGCCAATATGACCTTCTCTGGGTCAATGATGTGTTGTGGTTCTTCAGGTATGTCCTTGGAGAGGAATGAGCAAGATAGAGCGTCAGCTCTGATATTCTTATCTCCAGGGCAGTACTTGAGCACAAAGTTGAATCTGTTGAAAAACAGAGACCATCTCACTTGTATGTGATTCAGGCGCTGTGCGTGGTGGAGGTACTCCAGATTCTTATGGTCTGTGAAGACCGTCACTTGATGTTGCGCTCCTTCGAGCCAAGAGCGCATTTCTTCGAATGCATTTTAATAGCCAGAAGCTCCTTGTCTCCTATTCCATAATTTTTCTCTGCAGGAGAGAAGCGGCGGGAGAAGAATGAGCATGGTTGTGGAACTCTTGAATCACCAGCCTGGCTTAATACGGCCCCTACGCCAATGTCTGAGGCATCGACCTCCACAATGAAAGGCTTGGAGGGGTCTGGGTGTCGAAGACACGGCTTGTTGGAAAAGGCATCTTTTAGTTTCTGGAATGCAGCTATAGCCTCTGGAGACCAATCAGCAACATTGGCACCTTTCTTTGTCATAGCTGTAAGTGTACTGTAAGTGAAGAGTAATTCTTGATGAAGGTCCTGTAATAGTTGGTGAAACATAAGAAGTGTCTGAGAGCTTTTAATCCGGTGGGTTGTGCCCAGTTCTTGATACTCTCCAGCTTCTGTGGGTCCATTTGGAAGCCTTGATTGGAAACGATGTAGCCTAAGAAAGGCACTGACTCTTTGTGAAATTCACATTTGGATAGCTTGGCATAGAGATGGTTCTCCCAGAGTTTCTGTAGTACCCTCTTAAAATCCTCCTGATGAGTGGTCATGTCTTGCAAGAATATCAGTCTGTTGTCCAAGTAAACAATAACATACTTATAGAGGAGATCCCGGAAAATGTCGTTCATTAAATTTTGAAAGACAGCCGGGGTGTTGCACAGGCCGAAGGGCATCACTAGATACTCAAGTGACCATCCCGAGTGTTGAAGGCCGTCTTCCACTCATCGCCATCTCGAATGCAAAGTAGATTGTAGGCTCCTTTCAGATCCAGTTTGGAAAAGATTTGAGCTCCTTGTAGTCTGTCGAATAGCTCTGAAATTAGAGGCAGGAGGTAATGATCCTTTATTGTTATTTCATTGAGGCCCCTGTAGTCTATACATGGACGTAATGTACCATCCTTTTTGCCCACAAAGAAAAAGCCTGCACCAGCAGGGACTTGGATGGTCTTATGAAGTCTTTTTGGAGACTTTCCTGAATATATTCAGACATGGCTTTATTTTCTGCCACGGACAGGGGGTACACCCTACCCTTGGGTGGCTCCATATTAGGCTTTAGAATAATAGTGCAGTCATAAGGTCTGTGAGGCGGAAGTACATCTGCAGCTTCTTTTGAAAAGACATCTTGGAAAGATGCATATTGAGGCGGCAACCCTGGCATCACTGGGGTAGTAGGCATACAGGGTAACGGAGATACCTCCATCAGGCATTTATCATGGCAGTCTGGGCCCCATCTAGACAGTTCCAGTGTAGCCCATTTGAATTGAGGGATATGCTGCTGCAGCCAAGGTAATCCCAGTACTATAGGGTGCATGGCCTTCTCTAAAACAAAGAAGGAGATGGTCTCAGAATGGAGGGCATCGGTCTGTAGACACACTGGTTTGGTGCATAGTGTTACTTCACCCGGTAAGGGCTCTCCATGGATGGACGAAAGAAGTAGTGGAGGCTTCATAGTGGAAGTGGGGATCCGTAGGTGCTCCACTAATTGTTGTAGAATGAAATTGCCTCCTGCCCCGGAGTCCACTAGGGCAAGAGTCTGGTACTCTAAAGGTCCGCAGATCAAGGACACAGGAAGAGAGAGCGGAGGAGAAAGAGTGGTGAGACCTAAGAAGAGTCCTCCCACAGGACTTAGGTCTGCCAGTTTCCCGGACATATAGGGCAATTTTGGACAGCATGACCAGCTTGTCCACAGTACATACACAGCCCCAATTTCTTCCGCGTTCTTCTCTCTTTTGGAGTCAGATGGCTGCGGCCTAACTGCATCGGTTCTTCTTCGCCGGCTGCTGGGACCGGAAGAGCAGGCCTGGGTGTGTCTTAACTCGAATTTCACTCAGAAGGGGGTCTCCTGGGAGTCTTCGTCTCTTGAACCTTGTCACGAAGTCGGCAATCGATCCTTATTGCCAATTTCACTAGTTCAGCCAAGGTCTCAGGCATCTCACGAGCGGCGAGTTCTTCTTTCAGACGAGAGTTCAGTCCTTCAAAGAAGAGGGTCTTCAGGCATCTCGGGTCCCAGGATAATTCAGACGCCATTGTCTTGAATTCGATAGCGAAGTCAGCTAGTGGTTTGTTCCTTTGCTTCAGGCAAACCAAAGAAGATCCTGCAATGGTATACCGGGCAGGATCATTGAAAACTGACTTAAACAGTTTGAGAAAACCTTCAAGGTTATGAAGGATTGGATCCTCACGCTCCCACAGCGAAGAGGCCCAAGACAATGCTCGTCTGTCTAGGGACGACAGAATGTAGGTAGTCTTGGCATAGGCTGTGGGAAAGTGCCCAGGTTGTAATGCAAAGTGCATGCAGCACTGGTTAATGAAGTCTCTGCATCTCCAAACTTCTCCCGAGAAGCGAGTGGGAGCTGCTAGAGGCACAGTAGTCTTGACCGTCACCTCAGACGGTTTAGCTTCTTTACCTGAGGTGGAAGGCGAGTTCATCTGTGTGAGCAGTAGATTAAATGCAGCAGTCTGTCGTTCCAGCGCAGTCTGCTGTTCGGAGATCTGCTGAGCCAGGCCTGGAATGGCCTGCAACGCAGTGAGCTGAGCCGAATCCATGGAGTTAGCAATCTGTTATGATAACATGTGTTTTGTGGATCCTTGGGTGCTATGGAGATGACCACGACTACGGGGAGGAGCCCCGTGAGGAGCCACAGCACTGGGCTAGACTCTTACACACATAACACATGAAAGTTCTTTATTAGACAGCTTGAAGATCTCCACCAGAGGTGGCAGTAGTGAGGCAGTCTGATGTTGCAGTCTCAGGGACTTCGGCAGAGGGAGCCCTTCTCTCTTAGATGACGTCAGGAGGATCCGCAGCAGATCTCCCAGCGAGGAGATACTGTGGATGAGATAGACTGAGAGTTAGAGTACTCACTAGCAGGCCGATTCAGTAAAGTCCGCGGGAGAGCAGGTGAACGCTCGCTCGCCTGTGCGCGCGATTCTGTATTTAAATGAGGCCTGGCGGTAGAATTAAGGGTAGAAACAGGCAAAAGGAGGCGCTAGGGACACTAGCGCATCCCTAGCGCCTCCTTTTGGCCTGGAGCGGCGGTTGTCAGCGGGTTTGACAGCCGACGCTCAATTTTGCCGGCGTCTGTTCTCGAGCCCGCTGACAGCCACGGGCTGGGAAACAGGACGCCGGCAAAATTGAGCATCCGATTTTCGACTTCAACAGCCGCGGGCCGACTTCAAATTTTTTTTTTTTTTTTTTTTTTTACCCTTCGGGACCTCCGACTTAATATCGCCATGATATTAAGTCTGAGGGTGAACAAAAAAGCAGTTTTTACTGCTTTTCTGTGCACTTTCCCGGTGCCCGAAGAAAGCAAAATGTGTGGCTTGGCTGCACATTTTGTTTTCTGAATCGCGCAGGAATACCTAATAGGGCCATCAATATGCATTTGCATGTTGAGGGCGCTATTAGGTTCGGCGGGTTGGACGTGCGTTTTCGGCCCCTTACTGAATAAGGGGTAAGGGAAAACACGCGTCCAATGGTGGGTTAACAGTGCGCTCCGTCAGAGTGCACTGTACTGTATCGGCCCGTAGGTGTAGCTGTTGGTATGCGATTCCACCAGGTCGTTGTAGATGGTACAGGCACCGAGGCAGGGAGAGCAGGCCCTCGCGGAGCGAGTACCTGTTCCCTGTAAGGCACCTGAAATAAAGCAGAGGGCCCCCGAGGAGCGGGTACCCAGGTTAGCAATTACCCCGAAGAGCAGAGAGAGAGCTTCCAGCGGCAGCACGGAAGCGGCAGAGTAGTGTAGACAGGAGCGGATTCGAGTCCTTGCTAACTCGGAGAGCTAGCAAATTAGTGAAGTTAATATACCCGGATGGCGTGACGTCAGCAAGGGGGAACGCCCTCGAGGTTCGCGCCAAGGGTGGTACAAAGATGTGGGTTGTGCGCGCGCGTGCACCCTAGTAGGTACCTGGGAGGAGCATGGCGGGAGGCTGCACCATAGCCGTTCTGGGGACGCCAGAGAGGTCGGCTTGACGACGCTGCGGTAGCCATCTTTCCCAGGTAAGCGGGAGGAGCCGTGAATAAGGTGAGGCAAACGGGGCGAAGCCGTCGAGGACCAACGGACGCAACACAGATGAAGCCTGTTTTAAATTGAAATAAAACAGAATTGATACTCTTAGAGATGTATTGCCGCCGTTAACATTAAATGATAATTCAAAAGTTATACCATCGGACAAAGTACGTGACCTAGGTATAATTATTGAGACGGATTTAAGTTTTAAAAAAACATATATCAAAGAAAATTAAGGAGGGATACTTTAACCTGCTGACTTTGAGGCGACTAAAACCACTTTTAAAACAAAATGATGTTAGGACAATCATGCAGGCTTTAAACTTCGCCAGCACCAATTAGTGCAACACCTTGTTCCTCGGCCTTCCAGCATCAACAATCAGGCCACTACAGCTTTTGCAGAATGCTGCTGCTAGACTATTGATGGGAAAAAGAAAAAATGGCCACATTACACCAGTATTGGGTAGCGCATTCTTTTTAAAACATTGTGTACCCTACATAAAGTAATATTTGGCCACAAAAACGACTGGTTGAAAGCTGCAATACGCTTACATACACCACAAAGGAACCTAAGATCAGCGAAGAAGGGATTATTGACTCTACCCTCCGTTAACACGGCCAGACTAACATCAGTACGAGACAGAGCTATTTCTCTAGCAGGCCCAAAACATTGGAACGAAATGCTTCCTGAGCTGAGAATGGGGTCAGATTTTAAGAGCCTGACAACCCGGCTGCTCAAGAAAGCCTATAGCATAGCTGAATGACTTTATTAGACCTTCTCTTTCAAACTGTTCTTAGCTATTTTAAGAATTTTACTTGCTTCTTTTAAAAAAAAAAAGTGTGGTGTTCTATTTTTATGTATATCTTTTATGAATCTTAAAGATGTATTTATTTTCTTAAATCATAAACCGTTGTGAAAGCTTTTTACTAAACGACGGTCTAGAAAACCTCTTAAACAAATACATAAATAGTGCGTGGGCAATGGACTCAGAATCTAGCCTGTCTGCTTGTTGCCTCAGCACCACCAGTGGATGGTAGGTAGACTTAGATTGTGAGCACTTATTGCTAATTCCAAGGAATGTATTTCATTTAAAAGTTGTCCTCGTTCCTTCATCTCGTTTGCATTAACAAATGCAGCCCTTGAAATGAGGTGCCCTCTTGCCACCGCTTTCAGACAATGCCATAGTACTTCAGGGGATTCATTAATCTCCAAATATTCCAATAAGGTACCCTCAAGCCGGCTGACAAACACAGAGTCTTCTAACAAGGAGTCATTTCATTTCCAATATCGTTGGCCCTGGTCGTAAATATTGAGGGTCAAAGAAAACCACACTGGAGCATGGGTCAGACCAGGTCTTTGGTTCTGTTTCCATCTGCTTAATCTTATTACTAATGCTTTTATCAATCAGGAAATAGTCAAGTCGAGAATACGTCTGGTGACGTATAGTTCCTAGATCGCCTCACATCGATTACATTCCCATGCTCCATTATAGATTTTAAAGCAGCTCTAGCTAGATGGGAAACACTGCTACTATGAGCTGAATTGTCTAATGCCGGGTTTAAAGTAGTATTAAAATCACCCCCTAATATCAAAATTCCACCCGCATTCTTCAGCATCTCTTCCCCAAGCATATGAAAAACGGACTCTTGATTAGAATTTTGAACGTATATGTTAATAAAAGAGTATAATCCCCCTCCCCAATACTATGTTCAAAATAATATACCTCCCCTCCTGGTCAGAAAAGCATGAATGAGTATCAAATACCACATCTTGTCTAATCATAATTCCCACTCCCACATACTTAGCCTTTAGGGAGCTTGCTGCCCAAAATCTATGATGAAATTTAGAGGAATACATCAATGCCTCATGATGCTTTTGAGATGTCTTTCTTGTATAAACACTATATGAGCTTGTAGTCTATCTAGCTCTTTATATAGGAGGCGTCTCTTGGTGGGGGAATTTAGACTCTTAACATTTAGAGATACAACCTTTAAGGAGGCCATGATTAATAAGGGAATGTGTGTTATTGCACCCAATGCCTCGTAGACTTTTCTCGTAGTCCCCAAATTCAGGATAGTCCCAAGAGCCCAACCAATCCTATCTAACAGCCGGATCCCAGCTTTCAGACCTTGCAGGTATTTATGAATGGTAACCCAACATAACCCGCCCCTCCGTTTAGGCATGGTTCCCGCACCACGCATATGATCCCACAGGAGAAGAATAGTGAAAAAACACAGTCTCTGGGGTCTCCGCTAGGCCGCTCTGGTAAAACCAAATGCGCCATTGACACAAAGCAAAATTTCTTGGGCGCTAAAACCGCTTGAGGAAAAACCAGTTATGAATAATAGAAACTCGTAGGCAATTTAGAGTCAAACTGTTCAAACGACACAGAGACGGGGGTCATGTCTGCTGTATTACCACCTGCAGTTAATCGGTAATAATCAGGTTGCTTCTTTAGATGAGGAAGAATCTTCTGAGTTCTGTCTAAGCCTTCTCCCTCCTTTCGTTACCCATTGCCAGCGAGGGGGGGTGATCTCGACCTTGCTTTGTTGGAAGTGAAGAGGGGTGCATAGTTGAAGTTTTAAAGCCCAATATCTTTTAAAATCATGCCTGCTTCTTCTATCGTCTTTACCCGGTGAGAGGTGCCATTTATCATAAACCACAACCCAAATGGGTACATCCACCTGTACCGAATATTTTCTTTAAGTAGAAAGCTTGTTATCTCCCGGAGATCCTGTCTTTTTTTTTAATGTGGTAGGCGATATATCAGCAAATACAGAGAGTTCCAGTCCCTCCCAGTTCCAGGTGTTTTGTTGTCGTGCCTTGAGAAAAATGTGCTTTTTAATTGCGTAGGAGTGAAAGCAGACAATTATGTTGTGGGGCTTATTGGCGACTCGTTGGCCTAGTGAACAGTGCGCTCTCTCGATCTGAATTTTTGGTGGGACTTCCCCCCTCGGCGCCATTTTGGGAGAGGAACAGAGATTGGCATATTTTGATCACTACCTCAGAGCAGTTGGAATATTCAGGAAGTTCAGGTACGCCACGGAATCGCAGGTTACACCTAAGAGAGCGATTTTTTTCATTGTCTTCTAACTTTTCAGCCAACCGCTCAATCTCAGCTTTAGTGTCCTCCTACTCTTTCTGGAGATGCTATATATCCTCTGCATGCGTGTCAATGCGGATCTCAGATTCGTCAATCCTCCGGCCCAATTCTGATATCTCCTCCTTTAATTCCGTAATCAAAGTGGTTATTTCTTTTTTATGAGTTTTAATATCTTCTCTTAAGTCCTGGAACCAGCCTCGGAACTCCTCTCAGCTGGGTATTTCAGCATTAGCTGATCCTTCTCCGGTCTCCATTACCGCTGTCGTGCCTTCGGGATCACCCGCTGATTTTGGGTAAGAATATTTGCGAATGTCCATGGATTTTTCTCTTTACCGCCATCGCTTGATTTTGTTGTAAATTAGAGGTCAAAATTGCTAACAATTATTGTCGGATGCCCAAGATTAAACTGTGATTTAACGGACTAGCGAGAGAGCCCAGATTCAGTCGGCCATTCACTCTGATGACGTCATATCCTCTCAGGCAGCAGACTTTTGAGGCGGCAAAAAAATGCCCCTCGCAGAACGCCACTGTGGTGTCTGCCTTACCTTGCCTGCCCCTGCCGCAGCTGCCAACCCAGGCCAGCAGCGGCAGAAAGGAGGATGGTCGCTGCCTTGGGCCGCCGCCAGAGGCCAGGCCGGTGGCATGGAGGAGGGACGCTGTCGCCGCCGGAGGTGGCTGGAGGGAGGAGGGGCGGGGGCGGAGCAAGAGGAGGGCAAGGCGAGAGGGGCGGGGGGCAGGGAGCGGGGGTGCCATCTTGTCCCTCACCTCAGGTGAAGAGTAGGGCCTTGCTCGAGCAGGCACCAAAGCACAAGAGAGGCAGCAGAACATGCTGAGCCTGCGCTGTGTGACATGGGACGCCGCACTTTTCTTATTTTATTTTGTTTTAGATCATTAGATGCGCTCACGTTTATCAACACAGAGGGCAGCTGAGTGTGAGGCAGTTGGCAGCCGCGACAGGGGCAGGCAGTGTGAGGCAGACGCCACAGCGGCGTTCTGAGAAGGGCATTTTTTTTTTTTTTGCCGCCTGAAGCGGCCGCCTCACCCTGCCTCATTATAAAACCGCCCCTGGGTGGGAGGAGGGCATAGCGGGATGGCCGCCCTGTAAGCCAGGAAGGGAATGTATCCCAGGAGTCCCCTCCCACGATCCGAGATGCAGAAGGCCGGTTTCTCCTGCCCCGGGGCACGTGGGTACCTCGGCTCAGGGCCCGGCAGCACCGGATTGCCTGAAGTTTGCCAGGGAAGCTGAGAAGGGGGCCGTGCAGAGCCAGGCTGGGGAGGTGCAGCTTACTGGGGGGAGCGATGAGATTTGGAGTAGCTTCTCCCACTCTCCTCCCGCCAGCTTGTCTTCCCTCCTCCCCTATCTTTGCTTCTCTCTGGTTTTCCGCTAACCTGGTTACTCATTAACGGAGTGGGTGAGAGAGGGAGGGACGCAGGGCATGCTTCAGGGTGAGGGGGAGATCAACGGACGCCAGGAGCAGCTGTGCCAGCAGGCCATGTGTGCCCCTTCCCGAGCCTCGTCACCAGCTGGCATGGACACCGGCTCTTCCCAGGCCACTGCATGTAGCTTCCCCGCCCCCCCCCCCCCCCCTACCCAGCCAAGCCAGGTAGTCCTGTCTGGCATTCCCCACCTTTCCCACATCCTTGGCGTTGCCTGCTGGAGACTGCTACCAGCACGCATTGTGCCCAGTAAGAGAGCCCCTGCAGCCTTTTACATTGTGCACCATAAAAACTACAACCCTCCTTCCCTCACCCCCCAGCAGCAATTCACACACTCACCTCCACCCCAGTTACTTTACAGTTTTTACATGCCATACAGGTTGCCATCTTAGAACATCTGCTGGCCATTTTCAAGTGGGTGAAGTCCAGCTGTGCCCAGCCCTGATTCCACATTGCAAAACCCAGTCACCCCACTCTACTCGGCTAACCTCTTTAGCACTGACCTCTTCTCTGCTGCACAGCCGTCTCTGGCCAGCTAGAAGAGCCCCCCATCAGCAACAAACTCTGCTCTGCTTATTCACCTGAGATACGAGGGCAGGGGAGAGGACCGGAAAACTATGGCACATAAGGAGCCCAAGGTATGCGATAATAATCAATGGCCCATACCATGTTATTCTGTGTACTTCAGGTTTCAGCCTGGAGGCTAAGGGGGCCACTACCTTCTGCAATCAGCCACAGGGGCGGGATGCCTGTGACGTCATACTGGCTACTTATGACATCACCACTGCCCAACACGCATCATTATGGGCTCTGTGATGCATGTTCCCGTTGGCATCGCATGCCAAGGAGGAAACTTGGAGGGAGCGTCAGAATGGTGCGCAGGTGGCGTTACCTGGCATAATCATACAGCACAGACAAGTGGGGGCCCCCGAAACAAGCAGTGTACGAGCACAGCACAGACAGCTGAAGAGAGCACAAAGCGGGAGGGGGGAGCAAAGCAGCACCCTGAACACAACATGGACGGCTGCAGAGAGAGCAACGGGGGGGGGGGGTGTTGGACAGCAGCGCCCTGAGACACCCAATATATGAACACAGCACGGACAGCTGCAGAGAAAAAAAAGGGGGAGGGGTGGAGAGCAGTACCCTGAGAACCCAATGTATGAACGTAGCACAGACAGCTGCAGGGAGAGCAAAGGTGGAAGGGGTTGGTCTTCAGTACCTTGAGACACCCAATGTATGAACGCAGCATGGATGGCTGCAGAGAGACCTCAGGGAAGGAGATGCTTCAATCTAGGGGGGTCACAGCTTTTTAGTCAGTTTTGTTAGCACCTCTCTGCTGTCCGTCCGCCCTTTCTTCCCAGCCGCTTCGTGTGCTCTGTGCTTTGGCACATGGGAGAGACCTTCTGCAAGCTTTATTTTATACAGGATTGCAGTTTGCTGGAGGGGGGGGGGGTTCTTTGCTTTATTGAGTTTATGTTATGTTACTAAACTGTTTTATTTCTTAATCTCTCTGTACCCTATGCTTGGTCGTACTTGTTTTCATATGTATTCCCTGTCTCCTCCTTCAATCTCCCATGGAAAAAGCCAGGAGACAAAATGCAATGAATTAAGCAAAATGGATTCCTGTCCTGAAATCCTGTCCTGGTTTCTGCTCCATGGCAGCTCCTATCAGGAAATCAGAATACAACTCCTTGCATGCAGCGGGTAGGAAGGCAGGGACTGGATCAGCCTCTTTGGATGACCTGAGCCTGAGGGGACAAACGCCCCCCGCCCAGCTTTTCCAAGGCAGCAGAGTTCTCACAAACTCATGGCAGATGCACTGAGTTGGTTTTTCTGGTGCCCTCCCTTGGCACAGGAGAAGCTGGAGTCGGGAGCAGAGCTGCTAATGTTTGCCTTGCTCTGTCAGCTCCATCCTGGCCCCCCTCCCCTCCTGGCCTCTGCCTGGTGCATGGGGGGGGGGGACTGAAGCAGAAGGCAGTCCTTTGCTGACTACCATTCAGCACAGGGGGAGGCAGCACATTTTCAGCTGGCCTAAGACACCCGTTGGCAAAGCCTGGCCTGGCCAGAACCCCCTTACAGCTCAAGTCGCCAAGATACAAGCAGAGCAGAACCTGCAGGATAAACAAAGAGTCCCTGCATCTCCAGTGATCGTCCCTGCGTCCCCTCAACCCCTTAAGTAATTCCTGTATCTGATTATTCCCCATCCTATCCCTTCTGTCTCCCTTCACCTATTCCCATATCTGTTTATTGCCCCTGCTTTTCCCCTGACCTCACACATCGCGATGGAGTCTTACTCACTCCTTCCATCCCTGACCTTACACATCACGATGGAGTCTCACTGACTCCTCCCATCCCTGACCTCACACATCACGATGGAGTCTGACTCCTCCCATCCCTGACCTCACTCCTTTCAACCCTGACCTTACACATCACGATGGAGTCTCACTGACTCCTCCCATCCCTGACCACACACACTGAGACGGAGTCTCACTCACTCCTCATCTCTCCAATCTCACACACCACGATAGATTCTCACACATTCCTCCCATTCCTTACCTCACACATCATGATGGAGTCTCACTTAGTCCTCCATCCCTGACCTCACACTCTGCAATGGAGTTTCACTCACTCCTCCCATCCTTGACATCACAAACCATGACACAGTCTCACTTGCTCCTCCCATCACTGACCTCACACACAGCAGTGGAGTCTCACTGACTCCTCCCATCCCTGACATCACACACCATGATGCAGTCTCACTCGCTCCTCCCATTCCTGACCTCACACACCATGATGGAGTCTCACTCACTCCTCCCATCCCTGACCTCACATACTGCAATGGTGTCTCACTGACTCCTCCCAACCCTAACCTCATTCACTCCTCTCATCACTGACCTCACACACAGCAGTGGAGTCTCACTCATTCCTCCCATCCTTGACCTCACACACCACAATGGAGTCTCACTGACTCCTACCATTCCCTGACCTCACTTACTCCTCCCAACCCTAACCTCATTCACTCCTCCCATCACTGACCTCACACACAGCAGTGGAGTCTCACTCACTCCTCCCATCCCTGACATCACACACCACAATGGCGTCTCACTCCTTCTATCCATGACACACAGCGGTGGAGTCTCACTCATTCCTCCCATCCTTGACCTCACACACCACAATGGAGTCTCACTGACTCCTACCATTCCCTGACCTCACTTACTCCTCCCAACCCTAACCTCATTCACTCCTCCCATCACTGACCTCACACACAGCAGTGGAGTCTAACTCAGTCCTCCCATTCCTGATGTCACATGCTGCAATGGAGTTTCACTCACTCTTCCTATCCCTGTCCTCACATACTGCAATGGTGTCTCACTCACTCCTCTCTAACCTCACACACCACAATGGAATCTCACTCACTCCTCCCATTCCTGACCTCACACACTGTGATGGAGTATCACTGACTCCTCCCAACCCTAATCTCACTGACTCCTCCCATCCCTGACCTCACACACAGCGGTGGAGTCTCACTCACTCCTCCCATCCTTGACTTCACACACCGCAATGGAGTCTCACTCACTCCTCATCTCCCAACCCTCTCCATTGCTGTTGCAAAATGTGAATGTGTTGCTAAACAAAACAGATCAGATTTTTGATAATGCTGTAGAGTAGACTAGAAACAAATCCAATTTATTTTGTTAAAAAAAATCTATTTCTGTACCAATAAATGATGATCATTTCACAGTTGAAATCCATTCTGGAAATGTTACTTTAGGGTTAAACCTCCTGCAGTCACCACATCCCCCAAAGAGGGAAATTAATCACCAGACTGGTGGCTAGCTGAGTCAGAACTGCTCAGTACTCATTGTCCAACTAGAAAGACGTATCTCAGCAGAGAACGGCCTTACTGGAAGTGGTAGGCAGCTCACTGCCCAGGTTGGCGATGGCCAAAAAGATTTAGAGCCAGCCAGGTCCTGAGCTTCCCCAGCTGGCGATGGCCATCTTTATTTTGCAGCCTCTAATGTTGGGTGACAAGATGACATCATGATTGCCCCTATCACAGTTTGAGATTCACTACTCCTGTTAGGGGCTACAGTTTATCGCCCGATCCGGGCAGTGCGGGAGCATTCGTAGCTGCCTGGCTTGATTCTTGAGTTTGGTGAGGAAGATCCTGACCTCCATGGGTCATGGTGTTCCTTGAGTGTTGCGGTGAAATGCCCAGCTCCTGGATCCTCCCTGTGGCAACTGAAGACTTCGCTCTCCTCAGATACATTGCTTTAACCCCCAAGGGCCCACTTCAAAATCAGAGATCTTCTCAAAGGCATAAACAGGTCATGTCCAACACTGAGTTTGTATGTATGTATATATATAGTTGAAGTCAATATTCAAAGTGGCCATTTAAGTAAACTTGGCTGGATATAACTTATACGTGAAGTTACAAGGTTGCTTCAGCGGCACGGCCATATAAGTTATAACCAGCGAAGTTCAGACCTGCTCTATGGCAGACCCTATAAGTTAGATCTGCTCTATGGCAGATCGTGTGATCGGTGCTCTGACCAGCTGCCGACCTGCCTGAAACCCACCAAAGGCTCCTGAGTATTTTCTACCCCCCCCCCCCTCTCCCTGATTCCCTGCTTGTCTAACCTGTTTAACCTGTCCTCTCTCTCTCTGCTGCTTTCTTGTTTCCTGCTGCTCTGTCTCTCTTTCTCCTGCTGTTTTTCTACCACACAGACGCTGCCCGAGGTCCCCGGAAATGCTGCCTCGCTCCTCCCCCTTGGCTGACGTCACTGAACGCCAGGAGGGGGGATTTAAAATCGAGGAGGGAAGCAGAGGCGCCGCGCCCCGGCGCCGCGCACCGAAGGAGCGCACCAAAGGGGCATGCCCCTTTGTACGCCCCTTCGTACACCCCTGAGAAACCGTGGAACCGATTACAACAACACTACACATCTACCAACTTTCAACATGGACAAGGAAAATGAACTACCAGATGAATATACAATTGCCATCTGCACAAACAAAGGTAAATATGAGAATAATTACTTAAAGAACAATACTAGAGAGAGAACAAAAAAGACAATAACATCCTCACGCAATAATTTGATACAGGTAAAAAAGAACCCTATTTCTATTTCCAAAACTTCTGCAATAAACGAACTGATCATGCTAACATTCATCTTAGTAAATGCACATTCAGTTGCAAAGAAATTCCCAATCATTACGGATTTACTGTATGACAATAAACCAAACTTTGTTGCAATAACGGAATCATGGTTAAAAAAAACAGACGTAGTTCTAAAAAATCAAATAGCACACAAAAATTATGAAGTATTTTCAGTCCCCAGAATAAATAAACGCGTAGGAGGTCTCCTACTAATTATTGAAAAAAACCTTTAAATGTAAACCTATCCAAATAACACCCCCCCAAAATCATGAAATTGCCATTTTTGATACCAACAATTTACAAATATGCCTTATCTACTGCCCACCAAGCCTCCTAGAATTAAATATATCACCGCTAATTGAGTTCCTTACAACGCACTTAAACATCGCTAAACCAACCATAGTGCTAGGAGATTTTAATCTTCACATGGACGCCCACCCTCTAACAAATGCATGCCAAACACTATTAGACGCTATGACAGCATTAGGCTTCTCACTAATAACCAACAAACCAACACATAAAGCTGGACATTCACTGGATCTCACCTTTATTAACCACAGCTGTTTAGAACACTGTAAAACTGAATACACACAAATTCCATGGTCTGACCACTTCCTTATTCATTCCGATGTAAAATTCCTTAAACCTCAAATCAAACAAAATCATAAACCTATAGAATTTAAATACAGACCACCTTTTAATACCGAAAAACTAAACGACAAACTGGACGAAAAACTAACTGATATTGACTACAGCAACTGTAGTTCTGCCACAGAAACATGGTTAGAAACAACCAAAAAAATAGCTGACGAAATAAACCCCATCAAATCAATACAGGAAAAAGAAGCAAGACAAAAAAACCCCCTGGCACAATATAAAAGTAAAAGATGCAAAAAGGACTCTCAGATCAATGGAAAAAAGATGGAGGAAACACAAAACTACCGATAACCTAACCAAATACAGAAAACAGCTAGCTCTTTACAAACATTTAATACTCAATGCTAAGAGAGAATATTTCAGCAATAAAATAGAAAAATTTGCGAACAATCCAAGAACACTATTCACAATAGTTTCGAACCTAACCAGTGACAAGCAAGAATCACCACAAAACCTACCAGAAGCAAAATGTAATGAGATTGCCAAATTTTTCAGTGACAAAATTACTAAGTTAAGAGACAAACTTCCAAATGCTGCCAACCAAGAAATCAAAATGCAAAAAAGAGATGTCAACCAATGGACATCATTCACTGAAATATCTGAAATGGAAGTGGAACAAATGCTAAAAAATGTAAACCCCGCCCCACACAAAATTGATGCAATACCTACTATTGAACTTAAGAAATCAGCTAACACAGTCACCCATACACTGACTAAAATCATAAACCTATCCCTTGAAGAAGGAACAATGCCAGATATACTGAAAGGAGCAATGATAAAACCAATAATTAAGAAAAAAAACAGTGATCCCCTTATCCTGAACAACTATAGGCCAGTATCAAATCTTCCCTTATTAGCTAAATTAATTGAGAAAACAGTACAGAAACAGCTAGCTGAACACCTAGATGACAATAACATACTGTATCCATCGCAACACGGATTTCGAAAACACTACAGCACTGAGACATTGCTCCTCTCTCTAACAGATAACATTCTAAGAGGTTTTGATAGCGGTAAACACTATATTCTAATAATGCTCGACCTATCGGCAGCCTTCGACACAGTTAACCACAAAATACTACTAAATAGACTAGAAGAAATCGGACTACAAGGCAAAACATTAAACTGGTGCAGCTCATATCTAAAAAACAGGTTTTTTCCAAGTTCAGATCAATAACACATTATCAGAAAAAATCAACCTCAAAACAGGGGTTCCGCAGGGATCAGCCCTGTCTGCGACCCTTTTTAACATATACATGCTGCCATTATGCCACTTACTGGCAGGACTAGGAATTATACATTACATTTATGCTGACGATATCCAACTAATTCTACCTATAGATGACACAATAGAGAAAACATTAAATCTAGCTAACATGTACCTAAGCATTATAAATCAACTACTGACACAAATGGAACTTGTTATTAATATTGATAAAACAGAATTTCTACACCTAGAACGGAAAAATACTGAAATCAGCCAAACCTCAATAATCCTCAAAGACAACCAGAAAATTGAACTAGCTGGAAAAGTACGTAACCTTGGAATAATAATGGACCCTGAAATCAATCTAAAACAGCACATATCACTAAAAGTAAAGGAAGGATACGCAAAACTCATGGTACTCAGAAAACTAAAGCTACTACTAACTCAAAATGATTTCCGAACAATTCTACAGGCACTAATTTTCTCCAGCACTAATTTTCTCCAGCACGGATTACTGTAATGCCCTGCTGCTAGGACTACCAAATACTACGTTAAGACCACTTCAAATACTTCAGAACACAGCAGCTAGAATACTAACCGGAAAAAGGAGGAGGGACCACATAACCGAAACCCTAGCGGAACTACATTGGTTACTGATTGAACACAGAATTAAATACAAAACCCTATGTACCATCCATAAACTAATTCATGATGAGAAATCAGACTGGCTAAACACAGCATTACGGGTACACGTCCCACACAGAAATCTTCGATCAGCAAATAAAGCACTCCTAACCATCCCTTCAGTTAAAACAGCAAGACTAACCCAAGTGAGGGAAAGGGCCTTATCATTAGCAGGACCCACAATTTGGAACACAATGCCTCCAGAGATCAGATTACAAAGTGATCTCAAGGCATTTAAGAAAAATTTAAAAACATGGCTTTTTAGACAGGTATTTTACAAGGAGACGGGAGAATAGAAATTATTCAGGAATAAGCAGATAAACACCGACACACAGTACTTATGACAATACAGTAGAGTAGTCTATGAACCCCACATCACAGCTAGCATATTGATAACACTATGTAGAATAAATTTACCCGTAAAAGTACTTTCAGTACACTCGGTCATGACCCACTTCTCTAAAAATTATTTTGTCTAATGATATATTGTAACCGAACCTTTGACGGCACCTGTTAGAATGTACTATAGTACACTTTTACTTACATTAAATATGTGCCTACATGTAAACCATTGCGATGGTATATAACTTAGCGACGGTATAGAAAAGATTTTAAATAAATAAAATAAATAAATCTAACTTATAGGGTCATTCATCAAAATGCAATAGGCCATTATCGCGGAAAAATTAACTGATTTCTTTGCTTCGGTGTTTACTGAAGAGGATGTTGGGGAGGTACCCGTAAAGGAGAAGGTTTTCATGGGTAATGATTCAGAGGGACTGAATCAAATCACGGTGAACCTAGAAAATGTGGTAGACCTGATTGACAAACTGAAGAGTAGTAAATCACCTGGAGCGGATGGTATACACTTCTCCTCAACAGTCTAAACCTTGTACTCAATGCTTCGAAAACAGAATTCCTGCTCATATCACCGGAAAACAATAACACACTTCCTAAACCACCCACACTCCTTCAAACAACCCACGTAAGAGACTTAGGAGCCATCCTAGACAATCGTCTCAACCTCAAAACATTCATTAACCAAACCACCAAAGATTGCTTCTACAAATTACATATCCTGAAAAGAATAAAACCGCTGTTTCACACTCAGGACTTCAGAACAATCTTGCAAGCAATAATCTTTTCCAAACTAGATTATTGCAACTCATTACTATTAGGCCTCCCAGCTTCTTACACCAAACCTTTACAAATGGTTCAGAACTCTGCAGCCAGAGTCCTTACAAATTCCAGGAAAATTGACCACATTTCACCTATTCTCAAAAACCTCCATTGGCTTCCGATCCACTATAGAATCATGTACAAAACCATTAACATCATATACAAAACTATCAACCAACACACGCAACTTGACCTACAAATACCACTTAAAAAATTCACCTCCGCCAGGCCTATCAGGGAACACTACAAAGAGTCACTCCAAATTCCAAAGGCCAAAACCTACCAACATAAATCCTTGAGTCTCAGAGCCTTCTCATCAGCAGGTCCAGCTCTCTGGAACTCGATCCCACCTGATTTGAGACAAGAGCCATGCTCTTTAACATTTAGGAAAAGACTAAAAACTTGGCTTTTCAAAAAAGCATTTCCAAGCCTTGAATAAAACCTCCTCTCACTAGCACTAACTCGTATGCAATAATGGAATGTAAACACGAATCAACCAACCTCAAACCCTCTCTCACTAATTCCTGCTGAATATTTATCATACTATTACCATTCACAACTGTCATATTTATTCATTTGATTACCTATGTACCGTTTCATAGTCTTATTTTTTCACTTGCTATTCTAATGTATCAATAGGCTGAAATGTAAATATTGTGCTGTTCAATTTCTCCCCTTCCATCCCAAGTTTATTTTCCTTGTTTTTTGTAACTTTCCCTCTCCCTTTTTCTGATTCACTGTATTTAAAGTTCAAGGTTCTTATTGAAAATATTGTTTTTTACGTTACGTTATGCTTTACACTCCTTGTTATTTGTAAACCGGGTTGATGTGATGCCTATCATGAAACTCGGTATAACAAAAACAATAAATAAATAAATAAATAAATAAGAGTTCTGAAGGAACTAAAAAATGAAATTTCAGACCTATTCGTAAAAATTTGTAACTATCTTTAAAGTCATCCATTGTACCTGAAGACTGGAGGATAGCAAATGTAACCCCAATATTTAACAAGGGCTCCAGGGGCGATCCGGGAAACTACAGACCAGTGAGCCTGACTTCAGTGCCAGGAAAAATAGTGGAAAGTGTTCTAAACATCAAAATCACAGAACATATAGAAAGACATGGTTTAATGGGACAAAGTCAGCATGGATTTACCCAAGGCAAGTCTTGCCTCACAAATCTGCTTCACGTTTTTGAAGGAGTAAATAAACGTGGATAAAGGTGAACCGGTAGATATAGTATACTTGGATTTTCAGAAGGCGTTTGACAAAGTTCCTCATGAGCAGCTTCTAGGAAAAGTAAAAAGTCATGGGATAGGTGGCGATGTCCTTTCGTGGATTGCAAACTGACTAAAAGACAGGAAACAGAGAGTAGGATTAAATGGGCAATTTTCTCAGTGGAAGGTAGTGGGCAGTGGAGGGCCTCAGGGATCTGTATTGGGACACTTACTTTTCAATATATTTATAAATGATCTGGAAAGAAATAAGACGAGTGATATAATCAAATTTGCAGATGATACAAAATTGTTCAGAGTAGTTAAATCACAAGCAGATTGTGATAAATTGCAGGAAGACCTTGTGAGACTGGAAAATTGGGCATCCAAATGGCAGATGAGATTTAATGTGGATAAGTGCAAGGTGATGCATATAGGGAAAAATAACCCATGCTGTAGTTACACAATGTTAGGTTCCATATTAGGTGCTACAACCCAAGAAAGAGATCTAGGCGTCATAGTGGATAACACATTGAAATCATCGGTTCAGTGTGCTGCGGCAGTCACAAAAGCAAATAGAATGTTGGGAATTATTAGAAAGGGAATGGTGAATAAAACAGAAAATGTCATAAAGCCTCTGTATCGCTCCATGGTGAGACCGCACCTTGAATACTGTGTACAGTTCTGGTCGCCGCATCTCAAAAAAGATATAATTGCAATGGAGAAGGTACAGAGAAGGGCTACCAAAATGATAAAGGGAATGGAACAGCTCCCCTATGAGGAAAGACTAAAGAGGTTAGGACTTTTCAGCTTGGAGAAGAGACAGCTGAGGGGGGATATGATAGAGGTGTTTAAAATCATGAGAGGTCTAGAACGGGTAGATGTGAATCGGTTATTTACTCTTTCGGATAGTAGAAAGACTAGGGGGCACTCCATGAAGTTAGCATGGGGCACATTTAAAACTAATCGGAGAAAGTTCTTTTTTACTCAACGCACAATTAAGCTCTGGAATTTGTTGGCAGAGGATGTGGTTAGTGCAGTTAGTATAGCTGTGTTTAAAAAAGAATTGGATAAGTTCTTGGACGAGAGGTCCATTGCCTGCTATTAATTAAGCTGACTTAGAAAATATTACTAGCAACGGTAACATGGAATAGACTTAGTTTTTGGGTACTTGCCAGGTTCTTATGGCCTGGATTGGCCACTGTTGGAAACAGGACGCTGGGCTTGATGGACCCTTGGTCTGACCCAGTATGGCATGTTTTTATGTTCTTATCGCACGAGTTACGGCGT